>NC_046364.1:37030024-37189711 GCF_011125445.2 Fundulus heteroclitus
TCATTTTAACACTTTTCTACTTGTATCCCCAAACTTCAATTTGTGTCCACAGATTGAAGACTCTTAATAAATGAGAGTTGGTATTCACAAGACTTCAACTCACAGCTTTTGGATTATACTCTCAAAAAAATAAGCCTAACCCTCACAATTTAGCCGACGCACGATATGATATGAATGCAGAATGTTGTGGTACTGAAAACAAATATGGTGTGTGTTAGAACAATGCATACATCTTTTTGACAGCTGTATTACTCCATAATGACAGGAGCTGCAATTCTCCTTCCATATGAACATCTGCCATGCACTGTACACCACTTATAGTGAACAATTGCTGTGTGTCCAAAGTGATAGTGGATTTGATACTGTTTTAACCCAATTTGAAAAAGTTGCTGGGCACATCAAGCACAGCCCATCTAATGTTTTTATTTCACAGCTTTTGAAAAGTATCCATCCAAACATCCATCCCCCCCTCCATAACCATGCCGGGTTTTCGAGGGTTACGGGTGGGGGGATTCCAGGAGTTAATAGTTGGAGGGTAATCCTGGAGAGGTCACTAGTGCATAACAAGGCAATTTTTTGAAGTATATCAAAGTAAAAAAACAAAAAATAACAATAAAAACCACCTTTGTTCAATGACGACTTAATTGATAATTATAATATCATATATTTATTATAAGCTGACTTGAGAAAGTGATTAAATGTGTTTTTTTTTGAACAGCTGTGTGTGATTAATTAGTTAGTAATCAATTACCAGTCCTACAAAATACTCTTTCACAGCATTGTAACTTGTGAATACATTTAGTAATAAGTATTTTTCCTTATATAGAAAAAGTTTTGTTATCCCTGGGCATTTCAGAAGACATGGCTTATAGGCATATACTTTATTTGAATATCAAGTCAAGAACATCTGACAAAACATGTTTTGTTTTAACAGTCACTGCTGGCTTGAGCTACAAATGTTGTTTTTTTTTTTCTTCAGGTCAGTATTTCGAGCTAAATAGTTATGTCACCTCTCTTTTTAGAACATATAGAACATTAGACCCAAGCCATACAAAAATGACAAAAAGTATTGTTAACATGCACACAAACAACTGTTTTTTTAAACACAGTAATACATGTTTTGGAAAACCATTTAGGAAACGAAACTTACTTTTATTGTGATCTCTCCCATTGGGATCAAGCAACATATTTTCTGCCTGCAGGTATAGCTCCATGATAACAACTGTTTTCTTTTCTTTTTTTTACGCCCCTGCCTGAAAAGGTCAGGGTGCGACTTGATGCTTTACACACCCACGGTAATACCTTCTAGAGCTTGTTGCAACAACGGCTAACCCACAAGCTAATTAATCCAACCTGTCTTACAACCACACGTCGAGCACTTCATCAGGTTCGGTCAGTAGCTTTGGTAAGGGGTCAGTGGCTCCCAAACGACGAGGGTGCTGAAGCGTGAACAGACCGCTGAGGAAGCAATTGCCAGCGAAGACAGAGGTGTCTGTCGTGTGAAGACTTGTATACGCTGCAGAGTTCTTTCGTCTGGTAACAGGGCTTATGTGCTGATATGTTTAAGCTTGGGCTCACTAGAAATGTGTGAAGTAGTTGTTGTGTATTTTTTCTTTCAAAGGTTGAGCTTTGCTTGTGTTTTAATAAAGAAAATGAGGTTTAATTCTTAAATATTTGAACTGTATGTAATTAGAATTGTACAATTTTTTATTAAAATGCTTAGAAACGCATTGCTCTCAAATGGATATTTGCTGCAACAGATATGGTGGCATGTCTATACTTTGATTTTTGAAGCTTGTTGCTGTGTATCTTTTGAGGTATCATTGCTGATCACAGTAGGTGATGTTAATTTAACAATGTGAGCTGAAACTGGAGGTAGCAAATTGAGGACATAATAGATGCTGCACAAAGAACTAATAAATAAAAATAAAGGATAAAAAAAATCTTTATGCGCTGCTTGGAACTAATAAATGAAGTTAAAATAGTTCCCGCAGGTGTTTTTGGTTTGAAGAGTTAATGAAAGCTCTCGGCAGGACTCCCTTAGTAGATTCAACATAATGAGACAGATTCAGCTAAACAAGACAAGAGACTATCGCAGGAGGTAGATTTTAGTTTTCTGTCTCGTTAGTTGTGGTCAATCGATTGTTGTGTCACTGCATCCACCTGGTTAGATCTAGCTTGGTCGTTTTTGGATTGCTTAGGAAGTGAAAGTGAGGTTTGTATTTTACGGCAGATAATCAGAATTTGCTATTCAGTTCTCCAAGACCATAGAAGCTCTGGACTCATTTAGTGTTTGATTCATTAAGGATAAGAGTTAAATGTTTTAAGATGTTGGGTGAATTTTGGAGAATTTTTAGCACATATTCTTGAATACTTTCTGTTGTTTTTATCTGAAACAGTGAAGCAGGTATAATGCTACAAAACAATAAATGATGTAATATAATAGGGTACATTACCTATCCACTGCATTATTATTCTTTCATATTAAATCAGAGTAATGTTTTTTTGTGTGTTAGGATTACCGAAATTGCTTTTATTTATTTATTTATAAGTTAGAGACATAATTGTTTAACTTTCTTCAAATTCAGAGGTTTACATACATTTCTTTAGTAGTTGGTAGAATTGCCTTTTTAACCGTATGATTTTGTTTGTGTTCTTTCACAAGCTTCCCAGAAAAGGTTGCTGTAACTTTGACCCTTTCCTCTTGGAAGAGATGGTATAACTTTGCCAAGTTTTCTAGGGCAGCTTGTTATCTCACCCATTTTTAAATCTGCCAACAAAATTACTTTGGGACTTAGATCAGGGCTAAACACTGACTTTGTTATGGTTTTGTCACTTTGTATCAAAATTGGTGGTAAAATTATGATCATTGTCTATTTGGAAGACTTATTTGCACTGAAACTTTAACTGCCTGAGGCTGCTACCTAAACGTTTCAAAGTTGGGATGGATTTCTCAGGTTTGCAAACTTCCAGTTTTTTTCTACAGTTTTTATAAATTTATATATATATATATTTTCTTTTTTTCACATTGTTGTTTTAACAGATGAACTATCTTGAAATTGTACCAAAGAATGAACCAGAGTTGGGAAGGTGCATGTTAGGTGATTTCTTGTCATTATGTTTCAGATGTACCTCCATTTAAGTAAATAACTCATGAATTTAGAGTCAGAAATCAGAAATTTTACAGCATTAGCAAAATATTTTTGTTTCAGCAAATAATGTTGAACAGGTCTTATTGTTTTCAGTCAAACCAGTGCAGCCAATATATCCAATGCCTATAAGGAGAAACTGCCCAAACACCTTGGAGGACTGTTTTATTTTACTTGAAGCAGTAAATCCAGTGATGACAAGACATACCGGCTGACAAGGCATTACACAGGCCAGACTACCTGGCCTTCCATGTGAAACCATTATGCAGGAGTTCTCCCTCCTGCTGAATGCAGCTGCACTATGGGACCTACTTATTATAGCCCAGATGTGTCTGTAATCTATCACTGTCTCCCTTACCACCATCATACTCGGGAGGATGTGTGAAGCAGCGCCCCTGGTATTTTATCTCCGTGTGTGTGCGTGTGTGTTGCGAGAATGTGGAAGCAAGTTTTTGAAACCATGTCTGTAGGACCATCTAAAATGAGTTTTTTAGTAACTGAAAAAGAAAGATTCTATTATTTTATGCATTTTCTTTAAACGTGTCTCTGTGAGCTTCTGTGTTGTTTCATTAGTCTGTCTGTGCCAAATCTTTTCTCTTCCAAGCCTGTAGTCTATGCAATATTAATTAAAGTCATTAAAAGGTCTCTTAGAAGTATTGTAAATATTAATGCTCCTCTCGTTGAGCATCTTAACTCCATCTTTGTTAACCAGGCCCACATAAATTAGGCCATTCATTGATGTGTAAGTTGCCAATGTTTGCATAATGTACCTCAGCCAGAACTGTACAGATTATGTCACAGTAAGAGTATACCGATGCAGCTTTGACTAACCTTTATCCATGGAAAAAAAATAGTTTTGTTAATCTTTTTGAGTTTTTCTGTGGAGAAAGATCAATCTGCTAGATTTCTTAGGATATTTTTCTTATAATGACGGAAAAGTTATATTCAGGTATAGAGTAGTAAATCATTGAGCTCAAATTTTTTAAATAGAGGAGCGTTTTTAATTTATCTATAGAAATCAAGTTCAATTCAATCACTGCTAAAGGGATGTTTTTATCACAATATTGCTAAACAATTTTAATCATTCGTGAACTACATCAAAATGATCGGTAATAGCTGCCTTTAACTGTGCCTAAAGGCAGGAGAAGTGAAGAAATGCAAACACAATTATTTTACTTTAGTAGAAGTTGCTACCTAAAACAAATAAATGCCAAGGTAAAGTTTGGGGGTCTTATTCATAAAACATTGCATAGATTTCATACCAAAACTGTAGGTACACTTGGAAAATTTCTAATTTATAAAACCAAGCACACGAATACCATCACGCAATTTTCCTTTATAGATCATAGCTGTACCTGCATGGTTGTGTACTGTGTTCCACCTCATGTTCTGCGCTCTACACGCCATGTTTCAACCAGAAATAGTTAATGCAAAGCACCTCATGAATGTTAATGTGTATTAAAAATGGATCAGCTGACCTTTTTTCATGGTGAAATAGCAACCGTGGAGAAAAATCAAAGAAATTGTAAAAATAAGTCAGAGAGGAGTTTAATAAATGTGTAAACCAGAGGTAAAAGTACATGTTTCCACATTAAAAGAACTTGTTAAAAACTGAACTTGATTGCTGTTGTAAACGCCGGATGACAGCCTCACACCGTGCTCTATGTTGAAACTCCTCTGAAGCAATGCGTTCAGATGGAAATTTTAAGGAGGGAGGGAGACCAGGAGGAACGAAAGGTTTCCCCCACGATGATAACGAATCCCCCTTCCCCCCAAAAAAACTGGCCACTGTCCCTGAGGTTATAGCAGTATGCAATACTGTGATACACACCCTGGTGATCATCTGGGAGAGAAATTTGATGGGTCAGTAGCAGTGATGAACGCATATTTTCCCATCAAGTTTTTTAGATTTTTTTTATAGATCCCAACTTTTGCATTGAAAGTGATGTACACAAGTTTCAGGCCCGATTTTGTGCGTGTGCAAGCTTTATAAATGAGGCCTCTGATGTGAAATATTGAGTATAAATAATAATTTCAGAAATAAAAAAATATAATATGTCCCTATTGTAATTTATACTTTATTAGAGCTGCAGATAAAGTTGAGTTAAAAGTCTTAAAATAAAATAATATTTTATTGGAGTTGCATGATCACATTGTGAAATAATTTAGAAAAAAAGGTAACCTTTAAATTGACTACATGCTCAAGTTTTTATTATTGTTGTTGTTGACTAGGGAAAATGTACCATTTACAGAAATATTTTATATATATATTTTGCTCTCCATTCTTTGCATAAACACCAACTGCTAGTCTGCTGTTACATAGTATCAGATTAGAGTATAAAGACAATCGTTTTGACTATTCTTCTTTGGTTTTCCAGGGTCTTCTTTTATGCTCTCTTCTCCTTACCTCATCTTGCAGTTTTTCTAAAGGATTTAGGAATAGATATTGATATGACTATAGACAATAGTTCATTTAGTTTCTGGTGTACCATTTCGGTGTTAATTTGGCCATATATTTTTTTCTGTTATTTTAAAGAGTTCATCACGGCAAGCACAATGTGGTAGGGACTTGTGAAAAGAATGTAGCCCACAGGATCCCGCATTACACTTGAAAATGGACAAGAGGTGTTTTTCAACAAGGACACCCTTTGTTGCACCCCATAACCACTTTTCTTTACCAAAAGGCATTGTCTTATTCTCATCTAACTAAAGTGCAGTTTGAGTTGGCTGGGGGGCGTGACCCACACCTGCGGCTCATTGGGAGTGCTCAGCACTGGCTTCTTAAGGAAGGCGCAGGCAGATGGAAGATGCCGGAGCTTTACCCATATGTGTTTTTGGATTACTCACCCGTTTTTGACGTCTTGCTCGACGAACCTGCACCAGAAGAATCCTAGGCTCAGATGTTGCTCTGGCGCTTCCCCTGGTTCTTCGTGCTTAACATCTCCCTTCTTTCTCTCTGCAGTTTCCTCCTGCACTGACGTTCAGACCTCGATTCATCACATCACATCACATTGTGTTATCTCTGTAGCCTGAACTTTAATAAATCATCTTTAAACTACGTCCCGTCGTCTGTAACGTGTCTGCATGTGGGCTAAACATATTAAAACCATGACAGCATCATATATCCCACAATAAGATAACGAACCATACTGTTTTGTTTGAACTGTGACTAACCTGATCTGTAAAACCACATGAATACTGAACAGCTTGACAAACTGCCCAGGTATCTTGAACACACGACTGCAGCCTCTGAACACACAGCAATTAAGTCCTAAATAAAACCCTCTTTTAACATACAGCTTTGACTTTCTTTGTTGGTTTACATAACCTTTTACTGCGCTCAGCAATTCTATATTCTCTGTGGTCCAAATCAATACACATATGTACCAATATATGTCCTACTACTGCTGGCCGCACTAATGAACATGAGAACAATCATGGATCAATTTTATTATGTTCTCAGGAAACCCTTTATGTTGAAGATGTTTAATTGTTGTTCAGGTGAGGGTCTGTCCACCTCAGGTGGCCTTCATTAAAGCAGTTTTCCCAGTGTCATAACACCACATATACTCATACTCTTTCTCTTCAAGCACCTCTGACCTTAGCTGTCTGAAGCATTGCAATAATTGGCCAATCAATACAACCTATGTCAGCTGCATCATGCTAAGAAACCAAGGAGCAAAACAAGAAACAGCCAGACTCTGCCAGCACTGTTCACCCCCAGGGCATAATGTTTCACTGAATCAATACAAACAATGACACTGGGTGACAACACAAACGGTGATATAATCTTTCATCCAAAGCCACCAATGAAGCCTTGATACATGATATGTGACTGCTTCACTGGATTACTGTTACAGATTCTGCCACTAATCTTCAGTGTCTCTACCAAACAAGAGGAAGTACAGATTTATTTTAGTAGTTCATTCTGGAAATGTGATTTCAGATAAAACTGAGTCTTCTCTTACTGATTTCTGTGTTAGCAGGTTGCTGCTCGTTTGCCAAGATAAAACACCAAATGCTGCACTCTGTGTTCAGAACCCTGGGAAATCTCATAAGATTGGCCGAGGAACCAGGAAGTAAAAACGGGCTACGCTCTGTTCTGGACTGGATCTTTAGGTTTGAAATAAGAAAAACATGACTGAGACATTGTTGATGGACAGGACTGCCATCCCAGGTGACAAATGAGAATTATTTGATCTTACAGTAAATATCTTTCTTATTGCTCCTTTAACTAGTAAATTAAGTTACTGTAAAAAATAGAGGCAAGGCAAGTTTATTCATAAAGTACTTTTCGGTAATAAGATGATTCAAAGAGCTCTTCTGTGAAGGATTCAGGTTTTTTAGAGAATAGAAATTAACAAAGGCCATTATTTAGCTCAAATATAACACTATACAGTATAGGAATCAACTTTTTGAGCTGGGTTGGCTTTTAAAACACTATCCTAAATTTTGTATATATCCATTTAATCTTGCATCTTTAAAATGAAATTAAATGGCATAGCTGTAGACCTAGCAATACATGGCCGTCCACCTGAACTAATAGGCCAAGGAAGGTGAGCATCAATCAGAGAAGCTCTCCCATAGTAATTCTGTAGGAGCTGGATAGATCCATAGCGTATGTGGAAGAATCTGTTGACATGAAAAGTAATAGGTATGCATGTCGATTTGATGGCCTTTTGAGGCTGGAGTTTCAGTGGAAATGATGATGGAAGCAGAAGCATGTGGAAGCAGCAACACATTTATTTGTTGGCAGGAGCGTTCAACCTTACAACCAACAACCAACCTCTCTCTTCACAGACAATCACTTCCTTAAATACCCACAGCTGTTTAAGGGCTAAACCATTCTGCCCCAGACAATTCACTGCTTGCACATATAACATACACTATTTAATAAAATATACATATACACATTCCCAACTATTTTTATAAATATTTTAGACATACACCTAAAACCCCTTAAAACAAATGTGCAAAAGTTCCCCCTGTTTTCCATGGTCTCTCCCGGAACCTATAAATGGTGTCTGGACCCCCGGGGAACTATTTGTCCAAACACCCTGGAGAGGACATAGGAAAACAGGTAAGTCATCAAATCCTAACACCTCCTTTATACTCACACTTTTCCCAGATTTTACACCATCATTTGCTTAAGTTTCTGAACAGTAGACCTTAGCTCTAAATAACAATTCTTCTCTTTTCATAGACATCCACACTTTCTAACGAGGAGCAGCTGTGCAGGGCCTGAAACAAAAGGCCACATGCTAATTATTAAAATATCCCAAAAAAAAGTAAAAAACAAGTTAAAGTGCAAAGGTACTCTTAAAGTGCAATACAAGTTACTTTTATAAAAACAGTCCCAGTAATGAAGACCTCTTCATTACAATGCACTCCGACAATTTGGTCTGATCATAGTGGTCTTTAATATTCATGCCATCACTCTGCAGGTATTCACTGAAAAGTGGTGTGTTCACTCAAAACTCTTCTCGAGTCAGCTCGATTTTGCTGCTCAGCAGAGCCGGGGGAACCTGGGCTGGACCTGAAAGAAACTGCTCCTGAAACAGTCTGAAGTGAGCGGAGTTGTGCGGTGCACGGCCACTGTGAGGAGGTGGAACTGGTCCTAAGGTGGGATGCTCCACTTGCAAAACACTAAAGACACTATCACCACAATGACAAACACTGGGGGCGGCATCATGCTCTGAGTGATGCTTTTCTTCAGCAGGTACAGGGAAGCCAGTCAGAGTTCATTACAAGATTGTTTAAGCTCAATGCAGAGCAACCCAGGAAGAGAACCTGTTGCAAAAGACATCAGTCATGGGTGGATGTTAACCTTTTATCCCAGCTGGCATATTACATATGTATGCCACACTTTACAGACCTTTATTTATAGTAATAATTAAAAATTGTGTATCCTTTTCTGTCCACTTTCCAAATATCTGTTACTTTGTGTTTGTGTGTCTATAACTTAAAAACCTAATAAAATATTCAAGTACTCTCTTGTGCCTGGAAAAAAAAAAAAACAGTTTCAAAGCAGATAGCAGGGCAGAGAAGCTGGGCCTTATTTTATTATTAATTTAAGCTATTGTGTGATCCAGATATAGATGATCAACACTCACTTGGCACCTTATTAGGTACACCTGATTAACTATATGTTAATACTAAATTAGCCAATCACATGGCATAAAGTAAAGATTGATCATTTAAAATATTGCACAACTGGATTTCTTAAGTGCTGTAAGAGTCACGGCTCCACAAAAAACATTGTAAAAAAATGGTGCTGTTTTCAACTTACCTTCTTGTTATGCTATGGTCAGGTCCCATTGTTGGCTCCCATTTTTCAAAAACAGACCTTTTCTGTAAACAGTGTGCCGCTGTGTGACCCTAATCCTTTAATTAGTTTTGTAACTGAGCTTTCTGGGTTTGTCACTGGCACCTCATGAGAAGAAGACTGGACTTGAAATTGGGCTTCAATGCATGGCTCAGCAGGACTCTGTTTTTTCCCCCAACACTTCTGTACAAAATACCAGGCAGCTTACTGCCCTATGGCAATCCTCAAGGGACATTTAATCAGTATTTGTAAAATAGGAAAACATATTTCTTCACAGCAATGACGAAGCCGATCTTTATTAATGCTTTTCTAGTCAAAAATACTGCACATCAGGCATGCTTTTGGTGGCGCAGTGGTATGTATGGAGGCCTTTGTCCTCGATGCGGCCGACCTTGGTTCGACTCTGACCTGTGTTCCTTTGCTGCATGTCTCTCCCCCACTTGTGTACCCCTTTTCTTGTCAGCCCACTGTATAAAAAACAAGCCACTACTTCTGTAAAAACCTGAAAAAATGGTGCACATTAAATATATGATATCACTGTTACAATAGGTAACCCTAAATGTCATGATTTAGTTTACTTTTGTTACAGGATGATGATAAAGGGGAACATTACTTCCAGAGATGCTCAGCACTGTGTTCCATGCTTCCAGCAGTGTTGCCACGTCTGCTTATTATCAGCAACTCTGGGCTTGTTTAGCATTAGCTTTCTTAAATTTCCTTATTTATCTTCGGTTTAAGGGCTTCAAAGCTAATATTTTTGTGTGCAGAATATGAGTTTGCAAAGCTAACTTTTTGGTTAGCTATGCCCATCACTGCATATATGGCAATATGAATTTCAGTAATACAATTTAATAGCTAAATTGCACCATCTGGAAAAAGTCGTTGTTCATTGTAGAAGTATTGAGTTTGTGGAGACATTCATCTGTGTAAATAATACAATAATACTATGGATGAAAGGTGGATTTTTTTAGATGAAATAAGAAGAATTAAGAATTCTTGTTTTATAATGCATTCTCATATTCCCATGAGGCTTCAAGTTTTATAATGAGGTTTACAGGTATTCAAGTAACTTATTCAATGATAAATCACGCAATCCATTTGTATATATTCAATAAAGTTATGACAAATAATGTTGTTCATTCATTTTTGTCACAGGTAATTATTCATGAGATGGTGCAAACTGTAACGTGGTGTCTCAGGATGTTGTATGATCACAGGTAAGATGAAGACAGAATCTTTCACCCATCTTAATCCTCAGTCTTGCACAGTCAGCACAAGTAACAGATCAGAGAACACAGAGACATCACAGAAACGGAAAAGAAACATGTAGAATAATGGAGAGAAGGGCTTTCCCATTCATTCTTTTCAAATTGCTCTTTAATTTACTGATGCCTCATTTAACTAAAATGCTACTTGTGTGCACAGACTGTGAATGAGCCGAGGTTCCAAATTACTGCGATATCTGGATGATGGAAGGAATCAAATCAGTGGCTCTGCTTTGCTTTTAGTACAGCCTTAAAAGGGGAGATGAGCAAGGACAAAGTTGACTTGATTACATTCTTTAATTGAATGACTGAATAATAACCAGAGAAGATCCATAAACTTGTCACACAATGGTTGATCAACTGACTGGTTGACTGATGAAATGGCTGACTTGCGAATTGATAGATTGTCTCATTGCTTTGCTTTGAGCATTTGAATGAGCTAAACGTGCTTGTTTTTGACTGATGTGGCTGCAACTAAACAAAATTAGTAGGACAACACGTCAAAAAAAAAAAAAACCAAAAAAAACCTTAGCTCCATATGTGCTGCAATAATATTTTACAGAACATAGAGTGATTGACATTGTAACAGTAATTTTCACTGTCAGTCTTTTTGTGTTATTTAATCCACAGGGTTCTGTTTGACTTTTTGCTATTAATACTGCATCCAGTCATTTCACTCATCTCCTCAAAGTAGAAAAAAAGTTTTTTTTATGTGAAGTGCTTTCCCTTGTTGATGTATTATTTTTCTCAAATTGTTTCAGTTGCAGAAACCCCTTTATAGTCTCAGGAATTACTAAATTACCAGTAGAAAGTTTTCAAGCCTCTTGTGATATCGGTGAGTAGACACCAAATGTTTCTTTCTTTCATTGTTTTCATTTAACAGATTAAAATAGGAAATGGAGCTTGTATATAATTGATACTATATGAATTTGAGTATATTATGACCAAGTGCTAGATGTTACAGTAGATTTGTGATGGATATAAAAATCAAATACATAAATGACTGACAAATTAGATACTTGCAAAATCTGGGTAATATTTTTTTCCAGAGAAAGCAGTTCATATTTTTGTTGCAGTTCCCTGACCACTCAAGTTGGGGAGTGCAGAAGTTTGCATATGGTAATTTGCTACACTATACAAACTTTGAATTGTATGATTCGGAAAGTTTTTTTTTTTTTTGTATCTACCGATTTCCATGGAATTCTACCTAACCTGGTTGCTGATTTCATAGGATACATATTACTTGTCATGTAGAAACCTTTTGCATAGCTAAAATAGTAAAAAAAAAGCTGTATTTTCAGTCAGTTACTGCCTTTGCCACTAACAAGACAGCAGTATCATGAAAACACCATTAAAAAAAAACACCAAACTTTTAGAAGGTCAATTTCCTGTCAACAAGTTCATTAATGTTTGCTGTTAAGTTTTAAACTGTGAAAACTCATAGAATGCTTTGTAAGTGTGCATCAGCTTTTGTATGCCCACTTGTTCAGCTTCACCACAGAGAACGGTTCCTCGCAAAGGTCTCTGGTACCAAGCATATGCCACATCTGGGCAGCTTGGAGGCAGAGTGGGGACATTTTCTCAGGGATGAATGAAGGAAGCCGTGTGAAAGAACCAGAGAGGTTTGTTGATCTACCGTTCTATAAGCTCCATCTGGATGTGGACAGAAGCTCTATCTATGTCAAAAGCATGTGAATTACAAAACAGAACCTGATTTTTTTTCCCACTTCGGAGTCAGTGAAGTGGCATTTATGTTTTTCAGCAAAATAGGCACTAGGAACACAACAGGATGACTCTCAGAACAGCTTGTGCACCCCAGTCTCTAGCCTTGAATAACTGTAGCATTGCATCATATTAAAAAATGTAATGTAATTGGTGTAATACACACAGTTTGAGCTGAAGAATTTTGAAAAGCCTTTATTTAATCTTCCTGTTACTGTTACTAATGCCTACTGCTAACAAAAAAAACAAACAAAAAAATGTTATTGTTCCTGGACCGTCTTGCAGCCAGGCCCCCAGCCTCCGCTGGGGGACATTCTGCAGCAGATGGGACTTTTACTGCCATCCTTAAATTCTGTTTTTTGCCCTAGGTGCCTCCACTTGTTAGACAGATTCACCCACAGGGTAACAGTCACGTGGTATCCTGATAAGATACTTGACACGTATGAACATTCTGCTGTCAGTGTGAAAGTCCTGTGGTTTTCTTTAAACTTCCCTGACTGTTAAAAGGTTAAATCTGCAGTCTAAACCGGCTGCTCATGACCACAGATTCAATGTGTTTCTAAATTGAGTTATCTTAACCCTTTGCTAAATGGGCTCTTGGTAATAACCCAAACATAGGACAAGTGAATTTCTCCATTGTGAGATCAATAAAAAGCTTATCTTATCTTAATCATGTCTCAATATTACCACCACACTCATAAAATACTTTGTTTTACAATGCTCACTATCATAAGCTCCTAAACCAAAAATAATTACCTTTTCTCTTTGGGATTTGTAGCATGAAAGCCCAGGATGTTTCACAAATTTGAAAATAACTTAATTGAAGGAATCAATCTTGTTTTCCAACTGCATGCTTTAAATGAGCTTAAGTAGGCCATAAGACGTGTCTCTATGTACATATATCTATCCATTTTCTAACACGTCTTTCCCTTGTGGGTTCGCAAGCGGTGCTGGTGCCAATCTCCAGCAGTCAACGGGCGAGAGGTACACCCTGGACAGGTCGCCAGTCTATTGCAGCGCAACACAGAGACCCCACGCATGCACAGGGAGAACATGCCAACTTCATGCAGAAAGACCCAGGGCAAGGGTAAGACTAGAACCCAGGACCTTCTTGCTGCATGGCAACAGCGCTACCTATTATGCCACTGCCCAGCCCTTCTTTGTATACAATGATTACCAAATGAACCAATTGGAAAACTCCAAAGGACAACTGGAGAGATGCTTGTGGATGTCCCCTGTTCAGATGTAGGGCAGTAAGTCATCAAATTGCAGAAGTGATAGCCCCTTATTCAAAATTATTGTAGCCTCTTTAAACAACTCTTATTTTACAAGTCACAAACGTACATACCTATACAATTTCTTCACTATTAATGTCCGTCTTGTCATATGCTTAGATGACAAGAATTTTATCTTCTACAGTTTGAGCTAAAGAAAGGAAAAATGCTCTATGATGCTTTTTTCCCTCCAACTTTAGAAAACTGCTTTATTGTGCTAGAGGTATATATCATTTACCAATACATTTTACATGCGCACAATTGACTTGTATAGTTACACACCTTAATTACTTTTTTATTTTAAATGTTGTTCCTCTGACAAATTATAGCTTATATACACACCATGTATCGCTCTTTGAGGGACTATTAGTGTGTTCTTTATTATGTGTTGTGAAATCAGCCAGGAGAGATAAAATCAGACTGTTTCTGAAATGTGAGAAGCTACAGACTCCCTCCCCTGGGAAACTGCCTCCATAACAGTGGGTGGCACATCAACAAAGCTAAGCTGTCCTTCTCACATCTTTCTCTTTGTCCATCGGCCATCGAGGGGAGAAGTCCTCCAATGGAGACGCCCATGAACATGTGTTCAAGCTGGAAGCATGGCTAAGTCTGTGGTCTGTCCCCTGCTTAATCAGATGCCGGAGTACCCAGCTTCTACCGAAACCAGCTTTTGTGATTTTTCTCAGTTGTTGCAGGAAAACTGAGCCGAGCCACACTCTCACGGGAGTGCAGAGATCCCATGCTGTGACCCCCCTCCCCCCCAGGCCAATCGCAGACCACAGGACACCCGTGGAAGGTTGCTTGCTTTCTGCTCCGAGCTAGCTTCAGCCTGGAGCAACTTCTCCCAAGAAAATGGTTTTCTTTAAATGTGTTTTCACAGATTTTTAAGGTTTGACCAAGTTAGACTAAGCTCACTGGCTGAGCTCCCGCTAGCATTCTTGAAACCATACTTTGCCGATGTGGTTTAAGTGTGTTTTTACAGTTATAACAAACTTTATTTCCATAAGGGTTTTATACATCGATGAGACATTGTTTGTTTTCCAGTCCGCTCATTATGACAAAATAGAGCTTAAAAGTCTTTTGAAGGAACAAAGAACAACCACTAGCGATTTTAGGTTATTTAATAACTTACTGCTAATACCCTTGTAAAATGTATTCATGGTTTATTTTATTTATTTATTTATTTATTTTGCAGCATCTAGTGGTTTGCTTTTTATTGATAGTAGACTGACAGGAAAGGGGTGGAAGAAGGGGAGAGACATGTGGCAAAGGACCGCAGGTAGGATTCGAACCCGGGTCGTCCACGTCGAGGACTAAAGGCTTCCAAATACGGGTCGCGTTACCCGCTATGCCATGAGCGGGCCGCGCCATGGTTTATTTTAAACATAAAATTGTTTTCGATTCGCTCCGCCATCGTTCGATAGTGCTATCAACATTAGTACACCATTAATAGGGAAGATTAATGTAAACATTGGCCACAGGAAGTCATTTCCGGTCAATGATCCGCTACAACGCTCTCTAGCTTCCAAAGTTACCGACTTGAGTGTTAATTATTTCAAGGAGAAATAATTACGGTAATAAAATCAAATGTCCTAAAGGCTATTGATTTGTATTTAGCATATCATTCTTTAAAATGTTATTTCCTCAAATAATTCAATTCAATTTTATTTATATAGCGCCAATTCATGAAACATGTCATCTCAAGGCACTTTACAAAGACAAATTCAAACATATTGTACAGATTGGGTCAGATTATACAGATTGGTCAAAAATGTCCTATATAAGGGAACCAGTTGATTGCATCAAAGTCCCGACAAACAGCATTCACTCCTGGATAAGCGTAGAGCTACTTGGAGAGTTGTCTGCATTGTCCATGGCTTTGCTGCAATCCCTCATACTGAGCAAGCATGAAGTGACAGTGGAAAGAAAAAACTCCCCATTAACGGGAAGGAAAAACCTCCAGCAGAACCGGGCTCAGTATGAACGGTCATCTGCCTCGACCGACTGGGGGTTAGAGAAGACAGAGCAGAGACACAACAAGACAGACAAACAGCACAGAAGCACACATTGATCCAGTAATCTGTTCTACATTAGATGGTGATAGCGGGTGATCTGTCTTCCCTGGATGATGTCACAGCTAACAGAATGCCAGACCAGGTGTGTACTATGAAGAAGAAAGAGAGAGAGCAAAAAGTTAAAAGCTGAAATGACAACAGTCATTTCAATGCAATGCAGTGCAAAACTGGAGAACAGTAGAAATCAGTAGAGTGAGAAAAATAGACCCTGATGTCCTCCAGTAGCCTAAGCCTATAGCAGCAT
The DNA here is from genome assembly GCF_011125445.2 of Fundulus heteroclitus. NCBI lineage: Eukaryota > Metazoa > Chordata > Actinopteri > Cyprinodontiformes > Fundulidae > Fundulus > Fundulus heteroclitus. Next base: position 37,046,079 of record NC_046364.1, read on the forward strand.
AACTATAGAAGTAGCTCAGGGTAACATGAGCCACTCTAACTATAAGCTTTGTCAAAAAGGAAAGTTTTAAGATTAGTCTTAAAAGTAGACAGGGTGTCTGCCTCACAGACCAAAACTGGTCCGGAAGGCATTATTAGATAACATAATGTTTTATCTAACTCAGGATTTGCATTGTGAATGGGTGGAACACATGGCACAAAGGTTCTAAAATAATTAAGCTAATTTATCCTCATTCCACAGTCTTTAAGATGAACTTTGGTTCTCTAACTTGGATCAGCAGTGAACCAAGAGTCATTAAATCATTCTGATGATGGTTTTCAACTATTTCATTTGTCCTTCTGTTTCTTTTCAAAACACAACAAGACTTTTGTACATGCAGTGTACAAGGGTATTTGATATATTTATGGGAAGAAAAGTCCAATTTTTTGTATAACACCTTTCATAAACAAAGTAACTAAAAGGGGTTTTTACTAAAATATAGGTACTGAGAGAAGACAATTAGATTGAAAACAGCATTTGCACTAAAATAAATAGTGGGAACAAATTAAAGAATCCTATTAAAAAACATTAGATGCAAATTTAAACCAAATTGATATCAATATAATATTTTACTTTTATGTGAAAGCTACATTGAACACATTTTTTCTGTCAAGTAGTCAACGATTTCTGTGCATCTTGGATCTTTTTAGGTTGGTGTCTCCAGAGCTAGGGAGCCTAAAAACCACAGGCCTATTCAATAAGTTGAAATGTTATTGGAAAGTTTGTTTCAGTACCTTAATGTGAAACACATAATATAGATTTATTTGCACACAGGTAGATGTTTTCAAACCTTTATTTTTGTTAATTATGATGGTTTTCTATTTACAACTAATGAAAACGCAACAGTTAAAATTAGAATTTTACATCAGACCAATAAAAGTTAATACAGAAATGTGGGCTTAATTAAAGTAAAGAATAAGTTAAACTATGCCTAATATACAGACTGGACTCGCATGTTTAGTTTTTGTCTAATCTACTGAAAATACAAGCATGCCCTCTTTTTGTGTCCAGTTTTTTGCCCTTTATTTGACCAGTGTTTTTAAGATGGTAGTCAGATGATTTAAGTGGTTGTGCAAATTGAGGTTCAAAACCATGACAGCATCTACTTTTTTGCATGGTTTGTGCTCTTCAGCCTCTTAGAGTCTAAATAAGAACTGATCTATAATCTTACACTTCTATCCCTTCAACATAATGCAGAAGGGAATGCATTATGTTGAAGGGATTCCTGATCCACCCACTCATTGATATTATCATCCCACTGACTCAATAACTGTAATGAACTGCGGTTATATGCTGACACAAAATTGCAAAGTTGTGTGCCAACTGCATATTTTTGTGGTACTCTCAAATTGGGGCTAAAGGGAGTCTATGCATATATAATAAAAAAGTGACCTTAGAGGAGGCCAGCAAGGAAATCCACATTTGATATTTTTTTGCTGATATTTATTGTTTCCAAATGACTCAAAGTAAGGCAAGGCAAGTTTATTTATATAGCATTTTTCAGTTACAAGACAATTCAAAGTAGACCTGGTCTGCCGCATAAGATGTGTACCAGTCTAGCAAAATATCAGACAGTATGAGCCTCTTTTTCATCTCTGCAGCCTGAATATTGAAGTGGTAGGAAGGAGTTTTTGTTTATATTATTTATCCATAGAGTTTTTAGCGGTGCTATTTTGGCAAATGCTTATGTTTCCACCAATTGCTGCGCTGACGTTGCATGTGATGTCATCAGCTCAGTTGTTGCTAAGCTACAGACACAACATCCCAATGTGTTTCTGGCAATATCTGGTGATTTTAATCATTGATTTTGTAAAGATTACGTACCACTCGCTTTACTGTTTAACCTGCTGTCTCCAGGCTTATGACTATTCACTGAAGTATTGACGTGCTGCTGTGCCATCCGGATCAAAGTCTGTCACTTTAGTCAGCACTAACCAATAGGAACACGTCTAACTTCGTTCCTCCATAGGCGCGGGATGTTCATGTTTTCAGCACTCAAAAATCTTTGAGATCAATCAAAGCTTAGAGATTTGCAAACTAACTTGTGCAAACAAAAGTTTGTTTTGCAAAACAAAAGGAAAGAAAAAAAATCACTTAAAAATAATAAGTTATTTGAAATAAAAAAGTTTTATTTAAAAAATAAATGATTTCATTGCAGTTTAAAAACTATTCAATCAAAGAAAAAGTTTGATTGAAAAAAACGTTTTTAGTTATTAAATTCACACATGTATAAATAATGTTTTTCAAGCTTATTATGTACAAGGTGATTATTGTCTGAAGCTCTGTGCTCATATTACCCTTTTCTGGTTAAGTGTCTGATGATACAGTTACATATTGGTGATTTTTGGTAATCAATATTAATTATTGATTCGGATTGTTATTTGTAAGTCTTAAGAAACATTTATATTCAACCAACCCTAAGTACACAGCATTTGCTAATAAAGATCAGGAAACAGAAATCTCCTGCTGGAACCTGGCAATGCTGAAAGTTGGCTGTTCTGAGGGCTGACTTCTGAAAAAATCCCTGTCAGGATGGCAGAGGCTTGATCAGAGTCCAAAGAACATGCTTGGGTCGTACATTTTAGAGCAGAGAAGGGTAGACAAAATGCAGGGGTTAGGCAAGACTCATTAGTCATGGTACAATCCAGGTCAAGGTCCAGATATCAGAAGCTTGGTAGATGTTGGACAAGGGCAAGGCACGTTAGGGAAATCCAAGAAACAAAAACAAAGTCTATGACATGGTAAGCAGGCATGAAATAAATGCTGGATATCTACTTGTAGAAGATTTCAGTAATCTGCCATTGTCCTGCTGTTTGTGTTGAGTTTATAAAGAGCAGGAAACAGGTGTGTGGAATAAGCTTTTTCCTGCAAAGCTGTGAGGCAGGCTTGCATGTGCTATGGATGACCTTGACTATAAGCCTGGTAGGCATGGCAGGAAGAAGACAGCAGACAGCAAACGAATCCTGACAGCCGCCACAAGTGTTGAGCACATTACATATAGACTATCATAATGTATATCAATGTAAAACTTTTATACTTACTCCACATTCTTTTGAAAGTGACCTGCAGTAGAGGAATATATATATATTTAAATTCACTCATTAAAGTGATTACTGTTAGCAACCCTTTCAGGAAATGCTGAAATTATTTTGCGCCTCAATATGCAGCATATTATTAATAATTAAGGTCATCCAGTTCTTTGCTTACAGGCTTATCCATAATTTGCTGATGCAGGCCCAGATCTACTGTACTATCAATAAAGCTAATTTACAGTAGGCTCCTGTCCAATTACAAGCCCAGCCTATTTTCACAACTGGACCCAAAGGGCCAAAACTCCAAGGCCTAATTTATGTTTTAACAAGCAAACTTTAAACTTGGTAACCACTATACTTTAGCTGTAATTGAGCAGCCCTATCTGAAGCCTGCCTAACTTAATTGACAGCAAGCCGACATGCAGTTCATGGTATTGTCAAATAGTTTCAGACACATCATTCCACAACAAGTGACTATGGAAGTACAGTAATGGCTATAAAACAATACCAATAACTTGCTACAGCCAATTCTCTTGTTCTCCACACATACATAAGGCAGCCAAAAGCAGACAGATCTACTTGTTAAACTATCTCTCTTTGTAAGAGCATATTAAAGGAGGGTTTAGATTTGTTTTATTTCTACTGTCAAGGACGTTCCTCAGTGACAATATATTTTGGGTATTTTACCATTTTCACATTTTGTGTTTATGCTTAGTTTCTTTTGGACAGCCCCTCTGGGTTGTAGATGAAGGCGAAGAGAGTAGAGACATTTATTTAGGAAGAAAAGCTGATAATAGACATGGCACCAGGGGTGACAAAAAAGGAGAGGGAAAGGTAAAAAGAAATCCCTTAGTAAAGAAGCACATGGAGACAAATTAAGTTGAGGTTTTGGAAGCCAAGAGAGACTTTAAAGAAAATATGAGAATAATACTAGCTGGAAAAAGACCATTCCCTCTTGTAATATAAGGTATAAATTGATCTGCTTTTTATCCTGCCATTGCACATGACATTCTTACAGCATTTATGCTATAAACACATGCATCCATACACATGCAGACACAATTCAGGATAATTGTGTAGTACCATTACCACAAGACAAGGAACAGTGAGCAACAGCCTGGTTGCAGTCATCTGAGTCTCAGGTGTTTTTTTGGGCTGTCACTTCAGAGGATGCCCAGCAGACATCCTGAGACTCCTTTCTTCATCATTTCCCTCATTGACCTACACTCTTTGTTGTCCTTTGTGGTTTTTATGACTTTCTGTTTTTTGTGTCATTATTATTATTATTATTTGGTTGATGTTTTACATCTTAACATTCCTTGTCTAGTTTGGGTACAGCTATATTCTCTCTTCATTTTTTTATAGTTTCTTAAGTTGCTAGTTGTTAAAAGTGAAAATAGCCCACCTTTTCCCCATTGTTTCATCGGATTTTAGCTCACATATCTGTCCATTTTCCAAGCTTTAGGTTTTAAAAGCAAAATTGCATTGCTTAAGATGTTAATTATCTGTTTTTGTGGCCTGATCACTCCCTAGTGCATTTTTATAACTCAGGTAAAAGAACATGGGTCTAATTTACACATAGCGCTTATCAAAATTCAGCCATTGGGCCATTTTAGCGCCCATTACTTTGAAAGGTAATTACTGCCTGTGATAATTATGTTAATGGACAATTAAGGGAGACTTACATTACCATGGTGTAATTGGGGATTGACTGAGTTTTCTGCATGTGCAGCTATTAGGGGAAAGGCTTGCACTGCGGGAGCAACTAAATAATTTGATAGGCAATTTAAAATTATGTTTTGAAATATTGATATATCCAGACAATAACATTTGGATTAAATAGAGAAAAACTTTTTAAACTGTTGTGAATCAGAGCCAGAAGTAACTCTACACTCCCCAAACCCCTTAAAAGTTACAAATGTACAGTTGTTAAATTAATCAACAGCCTGGCTGCTGTCTTATTCATTTTGGCATCTATATGTCAAAACGACTATTGAATGTTAAAAACAAAAAAAAAAAAAACAAGCATCAGAATGGGAAAGATAGAATTTAAATTACGTTAAAGGTAGAATGGTTGCTGGGCCCAGAGGGGCTGCTCTGAGGTTTTTAGAAACTTCTGAACTACTGCGATTTTTGCCCATTTTTGCGATTTTCTTGGTGTAACAATAATATGACTTGTGAATATCATAGAGGTTCACAAGTCATTTAAAGAATATCCATCTGTTCTAACTCATCCATGGAATGGAACCTTAGACAGCTCTTTTCCATCACTTTTGAAATTTGTCTAGAACAGAAGATTTGAATGATTTGTGCCAGAAAAAAAAGAATTTTCACTATAGTGGTTACATGTTCAATCAACCCTTTCATTGGTCCTAAACCATTACAATATTCCTACATGAAAAAATGCAAACATGTCCTACGTGAGTGAGTTAATGTTAGCAGCACAAAATCAAACTATAAAAATAATTTAACTGCAGTTTAAATCTTTTAAGCTATTGATGTGTTCTCCTCGCTTCCGCCATGGGTGAGGCAGAAAATCTCATAAAGCTAGACATTTTAACTCCATTAATGAAAATAGCCGAGTAGGAGCAGCGGTCTGCTTTGGCAGAGGTGCCTGCTGAACAGTGCTCGTACTGGGGAAAGGTCTGAAAGCTCCCTCCACTGACAGGCCCGCAGCTTGCGGGCTAAGCGGCTAGTCTCTGTTTCTGTTTCTCTCCCTCTCTAAAACACATAGTTTCAAGGCAGACAGCAGGGCAGAGGAGCTGTGCCTTATTTTATAGTTAGTATAAGCTGATGTGTGATCCAGATATTTATTCGGGTGGATTACTTTATCCTTAATAATACCTGATACTATCTTGCATATACAATTACACAAACATTATTTGTATATTTTCTTTTACTTAACTTTGGCTTAAACCAAGAGGTGTTTACCTATTCAAGGCATTTCTAGGCTGATCAAAACACAAACCGCACAAAGATAAATCGAGTTGGAACAAGTGGAATTGGGCGAACCAAACCGAGTAGGGTTGCTGGAACTGCGCCTTTAGTGGTTGTTCAAGGATCTTGCTTTTAAAGGTATTTCATAGCCAACTAAGACTGCCATTGTTGTAATAACATACAGAGGATATTCAACAATGAACAGCATAAATAAGTTACTTCTCACCACTTTTCACCAGTAAAAATCTTTTGCATAAACTTTGTAAAGAAGTCACAGCAATCTCAGAGCCTCCTGCTTTTTTCCCCCCTCAAATCACTGGTGTCTTTTTTCAAGAAAGGATTTCTCTTTTTCTAATCAAAGAGATAAGCAAAATTAGCCAAATTATAATACATAAGAGTTGATTCAATTCATTACAAGGTATGTAGCACCCATTCTTTCCAAGAAAATACTGCCCAATATTTGATGTGTTTTGGTTACTGTAAGGTAAAATATCTCACTAGTTTTATTACTATATTACCACTTGTATCACCATATTAGTAGGTTTGAACTAATAAAGCATGTTTACAGTCTTTTGAAAATAGCATGCCACACAGCACATTACTTATGGTATGTTATCATAATATAGAGTCTGGTTAATGGATAGCAGTGCAGATTCAAAGGGTCAAGATTCTTGCAGACATTACACCAAATCAAGTTCAGATTCTAGAAAAGGCAACATATTAATATTACTTTTATTCACTGCATAATGTAAAAGCTTGCAACAGGGAATCACTGCAGAATGATATCTCTCTTTTTTCTTCAGTTTTTTTGTCTCTCTAATATGTGGTCGCAAATTCATCCGTTGAGCTTTTTATTTGAAATCATTTTGAAATCCTTTTCTCTTCAATTGTGCCTCCATTAATCCTCTTTCTTCTAAGCTGCCAAATATCCGCCCGCACCTTTTGTAATTTTAATGTTCATCCTTTTCTAATTCTCTTTTTTCCATACTCTTTTGTTCCATCTTTCACTTTAACTGGAGAATTTCATTTGCAGTTAAATGCCAGTTTTTGTCCCTTATTCTTTCTTTCACTTTTTTATTTGAACCCTTTTCTTTTTCATATTCCTCTTTATTGAATTTTTCATTTCCACTCTATCTGTGATAATAGCTCAGTTGATACCATCAACATCTCATCTTTAGGTCCACTATTATAAGTTATTTCCCACCCTCTAATCCCCATTCCTCTATATCTCTATTTGCTTCCTGTCGTTTTCTCATTCTTGCTTCCATCTCTTTGGGTCCCAAAGCAGTGCATGAAGACAAAAATCATTGGGTGCTGGTCCTTCTTTCACTTGTTTCTCCAGTGTTTTCTTTTCATTTCCCCAGCCTTGGCAGTTTCACATTCTCTTTCCTCCTTTTCTTTCCTGTCTGACTGTCCGCATCCCTTCACTAACAGTCCTATCTTCCTTTCTCTTCCCCTCTGCTATACTTCCCTGTTCATTCCAGTGTTCCCATGGGTGCAGATGGTAGAGAATGACGTCTCACTTTGATTGCAGCATGGCTGCAGGCGTTCCTGGGGCACACTAGCTGCAGTGCTTCAGATTGCAGGATGTAGTGGTAAATAATCCCGACTGGGGAGAGAGGAACAGGGAGATACAGGAAGAAAGAAAGGAAGGAAAGAAGGAAGTGGACCTGTGGAAGGCAGGGAATAATGTGACATTTTTCCCACTTTTGATTTGAAAGTAAAGCTTTGTCACTTATGTCCTTTCTGAAAAAGTGTTTTATTACTGTTATAAGAAACAAGATAAATTATTGTTAATTGTATATTGTATACATCTAAAGTTTATATTTAATTTAAGTTAAAGATTTGCTTCAATAACAGTTAACTGCATTCAGTGATGTGCAGTCAGGGGAGGCAAATGAGGCCAGGCCTCATGGAAAAAAAGAAAATTTATAATAATGATAACATAATATAAATTGCGATTCACTCAGTCATTTGTAATAAAAGTTATTTTTTTTAATCTACTTTCCTCATTTTTTATCGTATTATATTTAAAACCGCAGACTTTTCACTATTTTTCATGTAAATCCTTGGTGGTGCTTGATAGCGCAGCCGGTGAGGCCACAGCGATCTTGGCCTTCCCTGGGATTGTACAATCCCATGTTGACTGCACTGGCTTCACTTCTGTGAATGCGTCTTCCTGTCTCTAGATCATAAATTCAATTGTTCAAACAGTTATGAACTGATTTTCCACAATTTAATATATGTGGATTACGAATTGTGTTTTGGTCATCTAGCTGTGTGCAGGTAACATGTTTTCGTGCTGCTGGGCGATTATAAACGGCAGAGAAGTGGTTGTAGGTGAGGCCGGCAGTTCCTTTGCCTCTAAGCAGGGGGCGCTCAAGGGGCACCGCTTGTGATCCCAAAACTGTAGAGTCATAGCAAGTTATGGATGTATTATTAACGAGTTTTGCTAAATAAGTAAAGCACTAAAAAGACTCTAAACATACAGCCGGTGTAGGTACCAGATCGACTCGGGTGGTCAGATCTGCTCGGGGCCCTGCGCCTTCTGATGACGTCACTATACATTATTGGTTTAACGTTTGCACAATTACGCAAAAAATTTTGATTGGTCTGGACAACTTACTAAAGTAATTATGGCGGGGTGTAGGTTTTATTCGAGAGTGGGATTGCGGTTTGTAAACGGACAATTTTACGAAGAAATTCTCCATGGTCCTTGCGCCTCCCAATGATGTCAACTTATGGCAACGCCCACAAACAAACTACATTGAGCCCGCGGTCTGCATTTGTAACAAATCAATTTTATTTAGTTAATTTAGCGGTTTCTTTTTTCTCAAAAGCTTCAGGCTTAAATATGAACATAAAAAAATGTGAAATCTTAGCAATTCAAAATAATCAACCCACTTTAATTGATAAAAATGAGGTAAAATATTTAGGTATAATGATTAGCAAGGACCACACTGAAGATGACAGAACAAATATTCAAGCCATTTTACAAAAAAAAAAACAATAAATATTTGACAGTTGGCTTAATTTTTGGAAGAATATTGTCACAATTTCATCTGGAATAATAAGAAACGTGATCAGAAAAAATGATATAGTAATATCAGTAGAAAAAGGAGGAATAAACGTTATTGATTTTAAAGTGATGAATGCCGTGATAAAATTAAAATGGCTGCAGACTTTTATTAAAAATGGTTTAGTTTTCCTTCACAACTGTTTTTTTTAATTGGAGGAAGGAAATTTCTCTTAAGATGTAACTTTGATCCTGCGAAATTACTGATTAAATTGTCAGACTACCACAAAAGCATTCCAAAATGATGTTAAAGGTTTTCATGCTTTGATTAAGTTACTGGAAAATAACCGTAAATTAACTAAATAAACTTGATTTGTAACAAATGGAGACCGCAGGCGCAATGTAGTTTGTTTGAGTGGAGTTGCCATATGATGACGTCATCGGGAAGCGCAGGCCGCCCGAGCCAATCTGACCACCCGAGCCGATCTGGTACTTACACCGGAACAAGACTGATCAAGGAAGGCTTTCCTTCCTGGCAGTAATCTCCATTGAGACTGAGAGACTTTTAGATCTGAAGAAGATAAAGATAACTTTTACCGGAAAATGAACAATATTTTTGTTCAGAAAGAGCATGGACTTGATTTATAAGTAGAGGTAAGACAGCGATAATTATTCATGTTTTGTTTTTGAATTGAAATGTGCGTAATGTGTGTTATATTTTTAGAATGTGTTACAAATGCAGAAATCCATCGTAACAAATAATTTAGTATTATTTTCAATATTTTTTCCATGTCTCTTGGTGAATTGATTTGGCTCAATCAGTCTCCTTCAGCACTTTGCAATGTGTCTACTCTGTAGAGTGTATATATTTGTAAATCCGACTCTGATGACGTCAGTGCCTCACCAGCTATGAACCCTACTGCATGTCACTGATTACATTGTGGAATATTAGTACCCCCAAAATATAGTACAATATACAGCTGGAACGATAAATATTGAACACATATTTGTTTTTCCTTATAAATATATTTCTAGAGGGGGCAATGGGAAAAAAAATTCCTATTACGTCAGTAACCACCCAATTCAAGCAAATAAAACTGAAATTCTAAGTGTTAGTTGCATTTCTAACTCGTTCAATATTTTAGTGATCACTATTGGTTCCATAATCCATAAGTGAAATGTCTTCAATGTCTTCAACTACAAAAACGAAAATAAAACGATTTACTGTAAAAGAGCCTGGACAAGCTGTTAGCAAACACAGGGTTACCATGAAAACAAATAATTCAATTCAATTCAATTCAATTCAATTTTATTTATATAGCGCCAAATCATGAAACATGTCATCTCAAGGCACTTTACAAAGTCAAGTTCAATCATATTATACAGATTGGGTCAGATTATACAGATTGGTCAAAAATTTCCTATATAAGGAAACCAGTTGATTGCATCAAAGTCCCGACAAGCAGCATTCACTCCTGGGGAACCGTAGAGCCACAGGAAGAGTCATCTGCATTGTACATGGCTTTGCTGCAATCCCTCATACTGAGCAAGCATGAAGCGACAGTGGGAAGAAAAACCACCCATTAACGGGAAAAAAAACCTCCGGCAGAACCGGGCTCAGTATGAACGGTCATCTGCCTCGACCGACTGGGGTTACAGAAGACAGAACAGAGACACAACAAGAGAAACAAAAAAGCACAGAAGCACACATTGATCTAGTAATCTGTTCTACATTAGATGGTAGTAGCAGGTGAGCCGTCTTCTCTGGATGATGTCACAGTTAACAGAACGCCAGACCAGGTGTACCTACTATGAAGAGAAAAGAGAGAGAACAGAAAGTTAAAGCAGAAATGACAACACATAATGCATAATTGAAGAACAGTAGAACTCAATATAGTGAGAAAATTAGATCCTGATATACTCCAGTAACCTAAGCCTATAGCAGTAAAACTATAAAGGTAGCTGAGAGTAACATGAGTCACTAGTTATAATTTTTGTCAAAAAGAAAAGTTTTAAGCCTAGTCTTAAAAGTAGACAGGGTGTCTGCCTCACGGACCAAAACTGGGAGTTGGTTCCACAGGAGAGGAGCCTGATAGCTAAAGGATCTGCCTCCCATTCTACTTTTAGAGACTCTAGGAACCACCAGCAGACCTGCAGTCTGAGAGCGAAGTGCTCTGTTAGGAACATACGGGGTAATCAGAGCTCTGATATATGATGGAGCTTGATTATTAAGGGCTTTATACGTTAGAAGAAGAATTTTAAATTCTATTCTTGATTTAACAGGAAGCCAATGAAGGGAAGCTAAAATTGGAGAAATATGATCCCTCTTGTTGATTTTCATCAGAACTCTTGCCGCAGCATTTTGAATCAGCTGAAGACTTCGAACTGCATTTTGTGGACTCCCTGATAGTAAAGAATTACAATAGTCCAGCCTTGAAGTAACAAATGCATGGACCAGTTTTTCAGCATCACTCCTGGACAGAATGTTTCTAATTTTGGCGATATTCCGGAGGTGAAAAAAGGAAACTCTGGAAACCTGTTTAATATGGGATTTAAATGACATGTCTTGGTCAAAAATAACACCAAGATTTTTTACTTTATTACCAGAGGCCAGGTTAATGCCACCCAGATTAAGTGATTGGTTAAGAAGTTTATTTTTTGAGGACTCTGGCCCAAAGATTAAAACTTCGGTCTTGTCAGAATTTAGATGCAGGAAATTTAAAGTCATCCAGCTTTTGATGTCATCAAGACATGACTGCAGTCGAAGTAATTGATTGGATTCATCAGGATTTATGGATAAATATAGCTGAGTATCATCAGCATAACAGTGGAAATTAATCCCATGCTGTCTGATAATTTTGCCTATCGGAAGCATATATATAGTAAAGAGAATTGGTCCAAGGACTGAACCCTGTGGTACTCCACAGGTGACCCTAGAGTTTAAGGAAGATTTATTATTAACATGAACAAATTGGAATCTGTCTGACAGATACGATTTAAACCAGCCTAATGCTTTCCCCTTAATCCCTACAGTATGTTCAAGTCTTTGTAGGAGAATATTGTGATCAACTGTATCAAACGCAGCACTGAGATCTAACAGGACAAGTATAGACACAAGTCCATTATCTGAGGCCATGAGAATATCATTAGTGACCTTCACCAGAGCTGTTTCAGTGCTATGATGAGCTCTGAAGCCTGACTGAAACTCCTCAAGTAGGTCATTACTTTGTAAATGTTCACAAAGTTGATTAGCAACTACTTTCTCAAGAATTTTAGATAAGAAAAGAAGATTAGATATAGGTCTGTAATTTACTAACTCATCTTGATCAAGAGAAGGTTTCTTAAGTAAAGGTTTAATAACAGCTACTTTCAAAACCTGTGGTACATATCCATTTACTAAGGATAGATTAATCATGTCTAAAATAGTGCCACTGATCAAAGGGAATATGTCCTTAAACAACTTGGTTGGGATTGGGTCTAACATACAGGTAGAAGGTTTAGATGAAGCTAAAATTTTAGATAGCTCAGAAAGCTCTACTGCTTCTAAACAGTTCAAACACTGCGCAGATTCTAAAGATTCCTCCAATGCTGCCTCACTTACTGAGGACGAGGTAATCATGTTTGGGAGGATGCCAATTATTTTATTTTTAATGGCATCAATTTTATTTATGAAGAATCCCATAAAATCATTACTACTAAGAGCTAAGGGAATGGATGGATCAACAGAGCACTCAACTGCAAAGACCTTTCATCCTGCATTAGAATTCACTGCTGAAACATGTTGCCAGCCAATAAAATACTGAGAAATAATAGTCTCATCAAAATTTACCCCTCTGAATATCATCACATGTTGCATTTTTAGAGGACAAATGGTACTTCACATAACTTCTCCAACCCTCAGTTGGTCATGCTGGGCCAGGTTCTGCTGTAGGTTTTCTCATGCATTACATGCATGCTCAGAATAAGGGATATCTGCAATGAAAAACAACACAAAGCAAGGAACTGTCCACTGTCACACGCTCATCGTGGAGGAGTGAATGTTTCAAGTCATGACTTGATGCAATCTGCTGGGTTTCCTTTAATAGAAAACTTTAACCACTCTGAATAATAAGCAGACTATGATTGCATGGTTTACCAATACATTCAACAATTTATAACCAGGATCAATGATGAATGATCAAGGATGTGTCTTCTCCATAGAGAATGTGCCTTGTACTTAATTAATAGGTGAATTTGTTTGACTTATTTTAATGGATAGATTACTTGGGTTGTTTTTGACATCTGGGGGGAATTTCGTGTCAATAGCTTATAATACATATATTTACTTAAAAACATACTTTTCCTGCTGTATACACATTATACAGGTTATTAGCTTTCAGAAATGTTTTAAATAGTAATGTATTTTTCCTGAAAATGTGACATTGTCATACTGATTAGTATTCACATCAGTGCTACTTGAATTTCACAAACAAATGTTTTATTCATCAACGATATGCAGAAAACCAGTCATCGTAGAGCTAATCAAATGGCAGGAAGGGAATGAAATCATAGGATGATAAAGTTATAAATACATTCAAAGGGTGGCCTGTTTAAATCTTCAGAAATATATACTGGCAAATATTATCAGTGATCAAGGACATGGCAAATCTAAAACAAATGGACTTTAGTTTCTGTAGTTGAGGACGTTTCACTCTTCTGAAGAGCTTTCTCAATTCAAAGCTGGTGAGGGAGTTTCAAGCTTTTAAGTTATAAGGGATGCCATTCCGCATGTCCAATGTCACATGGAAATTGGGGTCCCCTGTCATGGTCTGGGTTTTTGTTTGGATATTTTCTGGCCTTCTGTCAGCCCTCAGCCATTATCCATCAGCCCAGTCTACCTCCAGCCACCATCCAACCCTAGATCATCTCCACCTGTTGCTACTAATTAAGTTTACTCAGTTCACCTGTCCACCAGCCTTCATATACCCACTTCAGCGCTGGAATCTCTCTCTCTCTCTCTCTCTCTCTCTCTCTCTCTCTCTCTCTCTACCTCGTTCTCCCTCTACCGTGACCTGCCTGCTGACTCTCCAAGTTGTACGTGTCTCCTCGCTGCTGTGCTACTAGTTCCCCCGCAGCCCCAAATGCAGCTGCCAGGGGTGAGTCAGCACACACCCAAGCACCCAGCCCCCGACACTAAGGACGACCAATGCACCTGTCAATGGAGGGGACACGGATGGGGAGATGGGCAGGAGGGGGGGCCACCCTCCAAACCCAACAGTCCCCACAACTCAACCTACCCGGTCCATACTCTGGCCCTAACCCTCCACCCCGATCCCAGCCCAGACGATCCATGAGCCCATCCACCCGGAGATGGAGCCAAATGAACCAAACGGACCAGCCAACCAGATCCCACCCCGCAAACCTGGAGCCGCTGCCTCCCCCACACTCTGCCCTCCACACTTCCTACCGCATATTTCGGGTGAGAGCAGAAGTACCAGCCCCAGGCAACCCCTGGGACCCATTGCCCATCCCGAGCCCAGATGCCAACTAGGTGGCCCGCTCCTTCTCCAGGCCTCAAACTCTGGATGGCAATTGGAAAACAGGGGTGTGAAAAAGACCCCAAGCCTGCCTCCGCCCATTCAAATGTCGTATTGTTGCATGTTGTGCATTTAAAACTGGGAGGGCCAAAAAGGGGGGTGCTCAGCATAGCCAACCACCCCCACCCCCCAATCAACCCCACTCAGGACCCTCAATGTCTAAATGCAAATGGAGGCAGAAGAAGCCTACACATACAGCCCCACCCCAGATGCCTCACTCCTGCCCCAATCCATGCCCTAAATTTGTGTGTTGTGAGAATGTTATAAATGAAAGTGTCCAAGTTGTACAATAGCAGCATTCCCTCCCATGAAGCCAGCTCCTCCACTGGCTGGAAGATGCGGTTTCTTGACAATGCTCACGTACAGAGCTGTACTACTTTCATTGGATAATATGATTCAGAAAGGTACAGTTCTTTCTAAAGATGCAGTTTTAGAGAGTATTCAGACAGGAACAGGGAAACCGTCAACTGGTGGTGGGGGCTGCAGGGAGCCGAGGTGTGCTGCCATGACCATGTTTATAATGGCCAAATAAAATAACCTTTTATTTCTCTGATTAATAACAGCTTTATAGAGGCCGGCACTCTGTTATTGTTACTCTATGCCGCTCTACCAAAGTGCTGTCTTTCTCTCTCTCTCTCTCTCATCATCGAACAAATCAAATTAAAATTCTTTGTGTTTGTATTTTGCGGCGTAAATTGAATGTCACACTCAGATTTAGAAGCTGGTACATGAAATAAACAAAGTGAGAACACACACAGTTAGATCATCAGAGTTCAGTCTAGGAATCCACCTGGATGGTCTCTGATTCAGAGACGTTTTTTTTTTTTTTTTCTGTGTTCTGGTCATTTGAGCATGATTAAACATGCCGTCTTTAATATGGTTATGAAAAAGCTTGTTGCATTTATTTATTTATTTATTTTTTTGAGGATTGGGGGTGCGTCAACCTGGTCGCGACACCGAAAGGGGGTGCTTGGCTAAAAAAGTTTTTGGAACTGCTGCTTTAAAGCCTATATAAAGTTAACCTTTAAAAATAAAATGAAAATTTGTATAATTGTTTCAAACTCTGTCAAACAAATTTTTGCTTTTTGTTGCTGTCTTGTTTTTCTTTGAGTGAAAAACTCTGTATTTGACATGTTTGTTTATTAGTCTTTCTGCATTCAGTTGCATCAAACTATTATGTATATTCTTTGTGCTTTCTTTTTTAAGAATAACAAGTATTCCTAGGTTTTGTCTGTTGTTCTTAAATGCCTGGTTGCCTTCAAAAATAAGCAAGCTGCTCACTGAGATTTTTTCAAAATTAAGCATACTTTTAAGTCCCTGCATGACTAAAACGTTCTATGTAATATGGAGAAAAGTTAACAAAATGCAATAAAATTAATGGGCAGGATTTTATTTATAAAATATTTTTAAGCATTGTGGTTTAGACTATATTCTTCCAAAGGACGCTTGGTCATTGTCTGTCCACTGCAAATAAGAATCCTTTTTGATGCATTGCACAAACATATAGTTGGTTTAATTAGAGGGAGAATCAGTTTAATATTCAAATGTATGCTCTTCCAAAGCCCGTTGCAAAAGCAGGCAGGATGACAATATAAAACCATGAAAAGTGTGTTTGGCTTTGATGGCTGGGCATTCAGAGAATTGGAATGTTACAGTTTATTTTTATACACTATTTTAGTCCATATTTCTAGTATAGGTAGACTACTAACAGGCAGGGGTCTCAGAGGCTAAAAATGGTATATATCTATATATCAAATTTAGTTTTTAAAGCTTATTTCCTATTTAGAAAACATGGACAAAGGTTTTGTAAGAAAACAATTTTCCAATATTTGCATTGCTAGTCTTGATTAGTTATTTTTTTCATCACTACCATTTCACCACACTGTCCAAATAATTTCCCTTTTCTACATCACTGTGATCACCAAGGAATTTTATTGTCTGTTTTTCAATTAGCCAATTATTGTCTATTGCTTAAATGTCATAATAAAGTCAAAGGAACTATAGCTA
Organism: Fundulus heteroclitus; assembly: GCF_011125445.2. NCBI lineage: Eukaryota > Metazoa > Chordata > Actinopteri > Cyprinodontiformes > Fundulidae > Fundulus > Fundulus heteroclitus. The sequence goes on from NC_046364.1 coordinate 37,062,686, forward strand.
CTCTGACCTTTGGTATCTCTGTTGTGTAACTTTTCAGCTCTTCATTTCCTGATATGGGTTCTCATTGGCATCTTGCTAAAGCAGCAGCATGTAGATTAAGGGAAGGATGACCTTCTATTTATTTTTTTTAATCTGGAACTCCTATGCTTACTGTAAACAAATTTTCTTTCCATTTGATTTTCAATGTTTGTTTTTTTAAAACGTTATTGTTTGTTTCCATACTGATTCTTATTTTACCTCTGTATTTAGAGGAAAATGTTTGATTGGATATTTCATTAAAAAAATTGTTAGCGTTAGGTTAATAGTGTTAGAAGTAAAAAACAAAACTAAATAAAAACTAAAAAAAAACAACATCTGCCAATAATAAAATTGATGTACTGCTAGGATCTTACACTACAATACTCATTTCTTAAAAATGTTACATGTACCAATGGTTACATGTAGAGAATAAAGATAATTTGCTAATAAACTAAGTATCAATTCAGTTAATTTATATAGTGTCAATTCACATGTCATCTCATGGCACTTTACAAAGTCAATCCAAGCGAAATTGAATTGACTTTGTAAAGATTGGTTAAAAAGTCGTAAGAAAATCCAGCACATTACATCAAGTCATTGAATTACAACTTTTATTCCTTTTGGCTGAGTGTGTAGCGACAGTGGATAGTCAATGACATTGTTTTGTTGACCTTGCAGCATTCCATCATACCATGCATGTGTGTAGTGGCAGTGGAAAGGAAAGTAAAACTCCCCTTTAACAGGAGGAATACACCAGCAGAACCAGGCTTATCTGCAGCTGGGAGTTTAGGCATCCAATTTTTCTAACAAAAAATAAAAACAGAAGCACTGTTCCAGGAGTTCTATGTGAGAGAAAGGGCCATATGTATCATCTTTAGAAAGAGAACATGAAATTTGTTGGTAGCGATAACTCAGCTGATGCCCCCTTACAGAATGCTTTTACAGCTTAGAACGCTAGGCCAGATGTAGCCTCTACAAAGAGAAAAAACCCCCCAGAGAACTAAAGTTTTAATAACCTCTAAGTTTAAATAATATCTAAATTTAAATAACAATGTTTGAATAACAGCTAATAATGCAAAATTGGAGAATATTAGAAGTAGTAGAGAACATAACGTTAAAATCTGAAATAACATCAAATAATGCAGAATTAGAGAGTAGTAGAATAGAAGAGTGAGTGAAGTTGCTCAATATCTCCCCCATCAGCCTAAGCCTATAGCAGCATGATAACCTAAGCTACTAACTATAAGCTATATCAAAAAGGAGAGTTTTAAGCCAAGTCTTAAAAGTAAACAGGGTTTTTGCCTCATGGTCTAAAACGAGGAGCTGTTTACACAGGAGAGGAGCCTGATAACTAAAAGATCCCCAAATAGTCATCCTGGATAGGGAAGAACCCTGGTTTGAGAGGGGTGTAAAGGAAACAATTTTTGTGAAGAGAAACCGGTCGTCGGGTCGAAGGCCTCGGTGTCCAATTGTCTCTCTCTTACAATGCTGTTATTGTGAGCATAACTCAGTGCTCAGGGAGTTATAAGCAGCCATCAGAGTACAACTGGCTGTTAGGTGGATTGTTTCCTTTTGCATGGGAACAACCAGTTTTGATTCTCACCGTTAAACTTTTCAAGCAGCTATGCTAAGGTACTGCTTATAATGCTGAATCTACTTGAAACTCCCAAGACTGAAGAAGTCTTGGAAAAGAGACAAAACGGTTTTACAAAGAAGAACCCATCCAGAGGACATACTTAACTTTAAGAGTAATCTCCAGTTATTTGAACATAAAGTAAGTGAGAAGCAAAACATATTTTTTATCAGTTTGGAACTTTCCCAGATGAACAGCATCTGCCTTAGATATTGGGGGACTAGGACATTGGGTAGAGAATAGATAACACCAAACTGCTGGAATGCTACTATAAAAGCCTAGTGAAATGAAGTTTAAACAAAAGTTCAAGCTGGAAGACTCACCCCCCCCCAGTGCATCTGCATCCACTGATTGCCTCGTCAAGGGTCCGTGCTCCAGCCAATCTGCGTTAAGACCTCTTCATACCATCCCACAAGACTTTGCTTATAAGGCGCTTCACTTATGGATTCCTCTGCTCTTCAGCTGCGCGTCGGCTGAGCTTCAACCCTCCTCCATCCCATCTCTTCCCTCACGCTCTCAAGCTTCACCTGACTATTTCTCCCCTACAGCCTCCACCACCAGTGTATGGACCATGGGGGGAAGACTTCACTAATCCTAATCCTAAACATCCAGGATCATAGACATTCACAGCTTTCATGTCTTCTGCCGGGGTCCGAACGCCAAAGAACTTTTCCAGTTTATGTCAATAAATCATTCTAACTGCCTCTATTTGTCTATGTGAGTGTCTCCAGATTGAAATATACACATACATTCATTTACTGCCATTTCAACAGTTAAAGATTGTGGGGAAGGATGTGACGGTGGCACAGGGGTAGTGTGTGCAACTAATGTACGGAGGCTTTAGTCGTTGTTGTGTCCGTCCCGGGTTTGACTCTGGCAGATGGACATTTGTTGCATGTCTTCGCCCTCTTTCTCAGCCCCCTTTCCTGCTAGCCTACTTTCAATAAAATAGGCCACTAGTGCCACACAAAAAGATTTTATGGAAATGCAGGTGGATTTTCAGTATACAATATTATAACTTCTATGATAAAGGAGACGTTTTCACCATTGTGTGTACACAAAAGTTTAATCATTAATTTATATGACATTATATATATCTGTATCCTCCCTTTTTCTTTTTTTTTTCTGTGTTGATGGATAAAACCTAAATTGTCACTGTAAAAGTATAACTTAAATTATAATTACACTCTGCCGTCTTCTTGCCTCTGCAAATTTTCAGTTATTTGGTCATTGCAACATTAAACAGGCTTAAATTGGGGGCAGCCGGACTTCCGCTCATTTTTCCGTACAAAACTACTGGTTGCTCAGGTACAAGTCACCAGAACTGACAGACACTCCTTGATAGGTATCGAAACATTTTCAGAAAAACTGAGTGAAAATCCGGTTTATGATTTAAGCTGTCCTCTGCTTCCTACGAGTTTTGCTGCAACTCTGCAGAGGGAGATGCAATGAAGCCCAGAGGCCATACGTGTGAAGAAGTCATTCCCTATTCCACAGCAGGCATCTCCTCTAATCACACAAGCGTTCAACTCTGTTTCATCAAAGAAAGGAAAGGTCATCAGAAACAACACAAGAAGCTCTTCAGGGTCATGGTGTAACTTGTGTGATCTTTCTCCTGCCTCTCCTGTGTTGGTGGTGCCTGACTTAGGTGGACTTTCACAAAAAGTTCTACTTTATGACCTGGTGATTGGTTAAATCAAGTAATTTTCTCACTCGGTGTGGATTTCTCAGTTTTCTAATTGAGCGACAGCCTATTCAAACTGAAGGGTATCACAGAGTAAACAATTACATTTTAATAGTGATTACAAAATGTTATGAGGAATTTTACAACATTATTTTATACTTTTAAAATGTTTTAGCAATCATATCACACAATGTTAAAGTGAAAAATTCAACAAGTCTATTTTTTTTGCTTTGACGGCATTTGAATTGAATGCAAAAGCATTTAAACTGAATCTAAAAACATAAGTCAAATTGGAAGAGCCTGGAAATGTATTACCTCTGGCATCTGCAGGAAATACCATTATTATAAGTTATTTTAAGATTTCTGATAAACTCAGATTCAGCACATTTCTTAGCAGTACTATAATTGTCACAATAAACAAGGAAAATAAGTTTATAATGGCTTTATAATGCACTGTAATACATCATAAGTCTCTTGATAGAAACAAAAGTTCAAAAGCTCCCGTTAAACTGCAAGAAAAGCGAGCTCTCAGATTCACATATTCACAATTTAAGAAAATTCAGGACAATATACGACCATATGTTAAACGGAAAACACATAAACTTAAAGGTGCATCGTGCAAGTTTCAGGAATTTTGCTCACGTCTGCCCACTCTGGTGACAAGTTTAAATGACGCCAGTGCCGTGCACCCACATGGGAGGAGAGTAAATCCGTGAAAAGAACTTAAGAGCAGTGTCCGTAATCACACAGAATCCCAAAACAAAAAGTTGCTTTTAGTGACGTCATTTTAGGAAAAATCTGAGAATTTCCCTAATTCTAGGATTATTCTTAGAATTCTATCTTGGTAAGATAAACGTTTTCAAAGAGCACTATAGGGCTTCAGAGGGATCCAAAAGTAACAAAATGTTAGGAGTAGTACGAAAGACTTTTAACGAGCCTAACACCAGTTTTCCACTGAATGCTGCGTGGCGCCTTCACAGCTGATCACAGCACCTGGTGCGCTGTGGTGCATTTCTAAAGCATCACAGATGCGTTGGCGCTCACCGCTTCTCTAAAATATGCGGCTGTTGTATTTTTGCAACTTGCTCTGCCGACTCCACGTCAATCTCGAGCAGAGTGGATTGTTCAGGCAGCAGGTCAGTTGAAAAGCAAAGTGAGAAAAAACAACTTTAAACAGAGGAGGAGGGCTCAGGTTTCAACTATCAAAAACTTACAACACAGCAATAGGTTTGATTCCTGCCAAGTTTCACCCCAAATCACATCTCCATGCATGTGACCACAAAATTTCTCCCGTGAACCAGGCAAACGATGAGCCTAACGACTCTCTATTGAGTGAGGCTATCAGTTCCAGGTGAATCTACCTGCAAATCCAAGCTCTAAAGAGGCCTCATCAGCAGGTCCAAGCAGCTTGGAACTCCACACTACTCCAGACATTTGAATCGAGAAAGCTTCTTGATGGGAAGCGAAATGTCTTCAGCTTCAGAATAGAAGTCCAGTTGTTTTATTTTTTTAACCTTTTTTTGATGGATCATGACCTGGATGTCTGATAATCTTCACCAACATCTGATCAAGTTTGCCAGTAAAACACTACATGTGCAGACTTTGGATTGCATTTTAATCTGAAACATCAATGCGTCATTACTTGCACCAAGCCACCAGATGATATCACTTGATACTTGACACCATGGATGACGATTTTAGTGTTATTTAAAGCCACTACCACTACTATGTCACAATGATACAATCCTCATGTGATCCGATTCCAACTGCTCAGAGGAGCTCCACTCTACCGGTGGAATAGGGAAAACATGGCACAGCCACACCACGACACTCCTGCATCACTTCCACATTCAGTGGAGTATCTTAAGCAGGGAAGATGGCAGAAACAGAGTGCTGTTTGGCTGCTCCACCATCTAAACAGTGGAAATGAGGCCATAAACTTCTTTAACAATGATACAATAATTAATATGGAGATAAGATAGACGTTATCATCCCCATAGGAGTGAATTAATTTCAGTGGCCTGATAGGTTAAATGCTTGGCAATAGTAATGTAATTTCATTGAGGATAAATAAATAATAGCAAAAATATTGAATAATCATGAATAAAAATTGGAGAGCTGTACAACGAATATAGTACAGAATAATTTTCATATTGCTTACAGAAATGCTCTCAATAATAAACATTTTAGAAACAATGGAAAATGTAGCAGACAAGATAAAAGAGATGAGAAAGTGTTTTCTATATTTTCTGTATTGTACATGATAATGTCAGAAGCCTAAATGGTCATCTAGAGGTTTGTTTATGTGATGGCATCTCCTGTCTGGCTTTTGATCGCTGCACAGAGCTATTCACACTTTTCAGGCTGGTGCGTCAATGCACCAGGATGCGCAGAGAAAAAGGCACATTGATCTGTGCTTCAAAGTCTACCTATTTTTGCCATGATCCAGGGATCAATTGACTTTTTAGCACGCACCAATTCTCCTCCCAGGGCTGTGCGGACAGATGCACTGCTTCTCTCACTTTTATCCAATTTTATCTTCTTTTTATGTTGGTTGTTTTGCCAAATAAAACCGCTTTATACAAGAAGGCAATCACAATAAAATGTTGACAGGTGAGTGCGCATTAATATCAAATAGATGTAGTAGTAAAATGATCTGTATGGCAAGTAAACTTAGCAAGCAAATCAAAATGATGATGGGGATGTAAATAACGTGTGTTTAAACAGACAATCATTCAATTTTAGATTTCATTATTATGTCACAGATTTCTTAATCCAGCCTAATTGGTTAACTTCTCTCCTTTGATAACTAGGAGCGCATTTGTGTGTGCATGTTTTTTTTTTAACCAATCACAGCTCTTAAAAGACAGTGTCACACCTAGCAACTGGATCAACCACACCTCCCAACTAAGATAAAAAATTTGAGCACTATAGCGAAATCAGTAATGCTCCACTTGTGAAAGTAAATCTGTTGGGCTCTCTTTGGCACTAAGAAAACAATTCTTAGTAGTTTCTTACCCAGAGTCGCTCTCAGCAGCTATCTGAATAACTCTTGAGCTAAAAATGCCTCCTAGGTAGGCATTTTTAGGCTAAGATAGGAGCTCTCTGAGAGGACAGTGTACAGAAATAACCCCCAGAACCTTGAAGAATGGCAGATAGTTTTTTTGTGAAAATCACAATTTAGCAATGCTCAACTCTTTTGTCCCATACAGGTTTTAAACTTATTACCAAACAAAGGCTGTACACACAGTATTTAACAAGTGTAGGTGTTCAATACTTCTTGTCTGTGTAATTCCAAATTTCTACCCTTAACTTCCTTCATGGACTAATTTATAAAATAAAAAATATAAAACAGTCATATTAGAAAATAGTTAATCTTTCTACGTAATTTATATTCTCCAATTAGAGAACACCATCAAGGAAAAAGCCATCCCCCTTCCTCTCCCCCTCTTCCCTTCTCCCCCCAACTGATACACCGACCGGCTAATTTAATGCCGTGAGTTGCGCCAGCATGTCTGACTGCTTCACTCAAGCAGAATATGGCTACTAAAAAGGATGGCTGTTATGACTGACGATTGCTCAAAAACTCATCCTTCAGGAGGAAGTTTCCACTTTCTCAAGTCAACTAGGTAGAGCTGCATATCATTACCGTACCCAACCCTTTTACTGAGGAAGGAAATCTGGCCTGCTAAAATAATCCACAACAAGAAGGTGATGTTACGTTTTTTTTACGAAATTCTTTGGAGAATTTACATATGCAGCAATATCAACTACTTATATAATAATTTAAATAATTTATACAATAATATCATGGCCCTTTAAAAATATATTTACCTGGAAAATGATTGACACGTTTGGTACTTATTTGACCAGCTGTATGTTCTATCCACGTCTTCAAATAATTCATCTGGATCCCATACCTTTGCTCCCCAATCTGTGCGATTTACCTGCCTTAAATACTCATTAGAACAGCCTAGATTTGGACCATGATGCCTTTCATTTTGTATTCTACCCCACATCCACTGCCACAGGCTATTTTACCCACAGGAATCATAAATGTCTGACTGTTATTTTCCTGGATGCTGTTCAACTCATCTACTCACAGCTGCCTGTGCCACCTGATGATCATATAATCTGCTAACAGTGGTTTTACAGTAAGCCGTAAAAGAAGTACATTTATCATCCCAAAGTCAGTGATAGTCTCGGATAGGTGTGATTAAGGCATCATCATCATCATTATTACCGCAGCTCGATCTGATTTACAAAGATGACTGAGTGTATACTGTACAAATTATTTCTGCTCTTCTGATATCCTATACAGTAATTCTTGGGTTAGGTTTACTCTAATTTTTGTTTTACATTTTAGACCTCCAAAGGAGCAACATTGAGTGATTGCATTTATCAATTATGTTCTCATGAATATTTAATACATTAGATAACATCACATTGAACTTTACACTATTCAGTCCATTATGGATTCAAGTGTAAAATGGGCGATAGTTTAAATGGATTTTTTATTGTTTTATTTGCATTTTAATGATAAAATTGGCTTAATGTCCAACAGAAGAATATCCTTTTGCTGTTTTACTGCAGGTTGTATTAGATAGAGATAATGATCAAAAACACTTTCAAGCACTTTTGTGCTATGTCTAAGGTTTTTGGCTCTGTGTATAATTAAACCATGCTCACACAACCAACCGTATTCATCAAACTAACAATAATAGACAGAAAATATGTTCCAAATACTATAGGGTAAAGATGAATAAACTCAGGGTTTAATTTCTATTAGTAAAGTGGCAGATCTCCATCCATTGGCCAGGATAATTCATTCTAGATGGTATATATATATATATATATATATTTTTTATATATATATATATATATATATATATATATATATATATATATATATATATATATATATATATATATATATATATATATATATATATATATATGACTTAAGTCTTTTAAACTGATTGGCCTGGCACAGAGGCCAAACAATTTGAGTAAAATGTAAAAATGTTCAGTTTGTACTTTTTAGACCAATAAGTTCAGAATTATGATAGCCACTGGGATTTAGCAAGACACAGACCTGAATGTAAAATTACATAAGAAAAAAAACTGCTGGACCCTGAAGCTAATGTGGATCCAAAGTGGATTTTTTATGGTGCAATGTGGCTTTACTGTCATGAGCTGCCATTAATTTTCATTGCAACAACCATTTGAAGGCACTTTAGATTTTAAATCTGACATGCCAGCGGATGTTTGGGTTGGGTGAGTAGGTTGCCGGGGCCAGTTATGTGTAACTCGTGAGATATCTGACCACTATGAGCACTTCAGTCATTAATTCTTTGTGCTCTTAGCTATATCAGTGTGAAAGCAATTTAAAAACACCTACATAGGGAAACGCCAGCTGGTGCAGTGCTAACGTAAGTCTGGTAGCGCTTGCACGGTCTACACATACAGGACAATACATTTCTGAATGTTAAACTTTGTATCCGCATAGTTATAGATGGGTAGCTGTGCCACTTGCAGTGTATGGCAGTAACAGAAGGATTTATGAGGCAGCATAAAGTGTAGAGTCACTTTATCAGCTGGCAACCGTCTTTTGTAGGAAGGGGCTTAGCCATGTTTTTACTGCCATTAATCTCTTCATTCTCACTCCCCCGTCATTCAAAAAATATATTCATTAAGGAGAGATGTCCTCTTTAAACTGCTGCTGTTCCCCTTTGTTTGTTCACCCAGATATTTGCTTACACGCAATATTTTTAAATAAGGTAAATTGCAACAGCAGCACCTACTGCTTTACACATATGTGCCAGTTTGGCTCTATGATGTGTTAATGAAAATACAATTCAGTTTCCAAAGTGGAAAATCTATGGCATACTGTACAAACAGAGGGCCACAGAGGAATGTATGGCTAGATCCTAGTTCTTTTTAATTAAAAATACCATATGAACAAACCTGTGTAATTCCAGACCCCCAACTAGATCCTGATGCTTGTCTTCAGAATGCCTCAATAATAATCAATACATCATTAACCCAAAATAGCCACCACTTTCTCTTATTTGCTTTAACACCTATGTCAACCAATTGCATTGAACCACGATCTCTCCAGATCTGGTAATATCCATTGTGTGTCATCTCTTATGATACAAGTCCCACCTACTCTCATATGTACAGCTCTGGCCTATCAGCTCTGAAGCTGTTCTAACGCTAAAGCCATATAGCCAATGAAATTCTTGTCATAGCAACATACAACATGTGGAGTGGGACTCGAAATTGGCTTCAGAAAACCCAAGCACAGAGTGTTTTTCTTTTTCTGCAAACTCGGTGTGTAATTGGTCATATAGCATTACCAGTGTGTTACTGAACAAATCACACCAAAGCAATTTGTTAAGAGTAGCTAAACCGTGATGAGGCAGGTATAGAACAGATGAAGCAGTGCTCCTATCGTTTGCCAACATGGCAGAGGAAGACATAGAAGAGTGGTCTTTATCATTGACCAGTAGGTGGATTTTTTATGTACAACTATGGTTTGTTTATATATTGTTTAGCTGAGAAACACTGTTTTACAATGGGAAAATGAACGTGACTTTGAGCACATAGTGGGAGTTTTTGTGTCTTCCTCTGTGTGTGTGTGTGTGTGTGTGTGTGTGTGTGTGTGTGTGTGTGTGTGTGTGTGTGTGTGTGTGCACATGGGGGATGTAGTGGGGCTTTGCTTACCTATGAAAGCGATACAAGGCCTTCTTTTGCCACTTTTTGGACTTTAACATACTGTCATACAGCAAACTACTCTAAGGATTATGGAATTACAGCGTTTTGCTTTTCATATATTGAACAATATGGAGAGCTTCTATAGTGGGTATTCAGAGTCTCCAAATGGCCTCTTTGACATACCTACAGAAAAATTGACATTTCTGGTGCTATTTTAATCAACTAATAACTCATTTGATATCTGAGTCCATATTGTTAGCCCCTATAACTGCAACATTTTTACAGTTATAATAGGTTTGACTGCTGAGGTAAAATATTCAGTGTTGCCTTTACACAGAGCCCATGCTTCTGGATGTGCGCCAAAGGGTTGAAGAACTGCATCTAATTTAACTTGGGTATGCATTTTACATACATTTTTATGTGTTTTGGGGGTGAATGTTAAGAGGTTAAGAGATACTGATCCTTCAAGAAGATGAGGACATGTTAGTGATGTAAACGGTAAGCATGAGCTTTGATGAATGATCTAAATCTTTAAGCCCAAGGCAGCAGTAATAACAGTCCTGACCTCATTAGTTTATTGCCTTGGGAGATTTACTTAAGCAATGGCTTCAGGTTTGACACAGTCTCTGTAAGATGTTGGTTAAGGTTAATGTTTTTTATATTCCAATTTTCAAAGACAAACAACAAAACAACAGCCACTGTATAACTCATGTTACTTTTCAGTCTGACTTATAGTCTTTGTAATATTTTAAGATCCCAAAAAAACTTTGATTTGTATTTGTGGAAGACATTTAACACCACGTAAATCACACGAGGGTCGAGAAAGATTTAGTCTTTTAATTTTCTTAAATGAACCACAATATTGTTAATGAAACACCTCTTACACAAAAACTTCTGGCTGCGTTATTTATAGAGCTGGCAGGCCTTACAAGTGCAGTCAATTCTCAAATACATCTTCACAGCTCATTTCTCTGCTATTGGTTACATCTTGTCTTTACAACTAAAATTCTGTGTTGGTATTGTAACGTGTGAACTAATTTAACATACCAGGACAATTAGGGAGACTTAATATCTTTGGAATACGGGAAGTTGTCTCCATTTAATCAGAGCTCTCCAGCATAACCGCTCAAGATCACACTACCCGTCATAACTACGACTACACCGGAAGTGTCCCACGTTTAACATAACATAAGTTTCCTGCTTACAATATGAACTGTCATGATTTAGGTTTTTGTTTATTTGTTTTGGACTTTTCTGGACTAATTAGTTTCCAAAAAAGTTAAAAAACAAAACAACTGGACTTTTTTCCGAAGTTTGAAGACGTTTCGCTTCCCAACCAGAAAGCTTTCTCAATTCAAAATGTTTCGAGTAGTGTGGAGTTCCAAGCTTTATAGTATTGCCCAACAAAGACTTTGTTTTGGCTTAGATAACATGCAAATTGAACCGAAACAGGTCCTACCCTTAGTAATGCAAAGGGAAAATTAAAAATGCCAGTTTCAGTTTAGTTTGCAGGCCAACAATGACATTAACGACTCCCCATTACTACAATCAACAACGTACCATCTTATTGGAAAGTGTTGTGATTGTGTCATGATAGGTCCAAATATGTGGAACATCCATTACTGGCATCTGACAACATTTTTACAAAGAAGCATCATGAAGAGTTATGATGTGTATACATGAGTCAGCTTATTCAGATTACTCAGTTACTTCAGTGTGGCCAGCAATTGATCTTTTGGTACTGTAATAACAGTTATGGCGTTTTCAAACCCATTATTTGTTTATTTTGGTACAGATTGGTGGATGACTTTGTTAACATGTAATTTTCTTGAGTGTTTCAGTTCCTTTTCATAGATAAAACTCTAAGTGAACCAAAATCGGTCATTTAAAAATGGGTTTAGTCTGTTTGATGGTCAAATGTTGCCGGGGCTATGGAGCTACAAATGTTAATACAGAATGTGGATGCTTTGATCTGAGCTAATAGAAATAAAAAATATAATTAAAAAACGTGAAGAATTTAATCAAATTATTGTTTTTTTCCTGTATTATGTCATGTTTAATTATCTGAGAAATATACATAATTATTTTGAGAACAAGTACTGTTGCCGTTCAGCTCAAGTTTGCATCTTTCCCCTGGTAGTTGCGTTTCATGATTGAGGTAGAATCTCATTCACAACATAAATGAACCACTATAGAACCGTACTGTAGGGGCAGCCATTGGAGAAACAAAAGGGAATGAACTGCACCGGAAAACAAAGGACACTGGACACTAAAAACTGTGAATCCCAGAAGAATCAAGAGACTTTGCTGTCATTATGCGTTACTATAATGACATTTTTGGTGACACAGGCTCAGAATACATATGTTTATACACAACACACAGACATAACACATAATCTTTCCTTTTTTAACAAACAGTTGATTGTACTGGCGAACACCAACACTCCCAGAGGGGCTTAAGAATGCATATAGTCCTTAGCTGCTAATGGACTCAATTTTCAGTGAAAGTCAGATAGCGGTATACATTACTATGCAATAAATGTAGTTGCAGAATTGTGCAGTTTGCATGGATGTCTAAACAGTCAGTCCTTGAAAGATTGAAATGTGTGAATACACATTTTCAAGTGAGAAACAGTATAAATAATTTTCATCAGATCAGTTGTGTGTTTGTAACATGTAACAAATTATGAACTGGGCTTATGGTTTGTTGATTTTCATCAGGGGGCAATAGTCCTCGCAGCCTTGGCCCTTTTCTGGACTCATGCAGCATAGACAGTGTCTAGGTCCTGTAAACAGCATCCCACAATCCCATATGCTGTCTTTACCAACCATGCTACATCTTTCCTCTCCTGCACTGTGCATTTCCCATTCCAAATTGTCACGCTGAAACACAAAATAATTTCTATTGTAGTTCTGTTAAAGTTATTTAACAGCTTAGTGTGTTTACCATTATTTTATTAAAATTATGTTTTATGTTACCCTCTGCTTTGTATTCTGAACTGGTCATCTGAACACGTACCACTTGTTTGTTCTTAATTAGTTTTCAAGCCAAATTAAGCAAATTACAATTTCTTAAAGCAAACCTTGGTCCTTAAACATGCATATCCACACTAAACTGTGATGTTAATGCATTATTTTATTTGTTTTTGGTTTCAAATCAATTTTTATCTGTCAGTTTTTTCCATTGCTTATTAGTTTTCCTTATTCTTTTAATTTTTCTTAGTTTATTTATTTATTTTAATAATAAGACTATTCAAATTGCTGTACATGGAAAAAAAAAGCATTAATGAGTAGATAAAACATTACAGAGACAAACTTACACATTAATGTGAAGGTAACTCTAAACAAATAGGTTTGAAGCCTTGATTTATAGGAACTCAGGGTTACAGCATTTTTACAGTCCTCTGGTAGTTTGTTCCAGATAAGTGGAACATAAAAACTAAATGCTGCTTCTCCTTGTCTGGTTCTGGGTATGCAGAGTAGACTTGAGCCTGAAGACCTTAGGGATCTGGCAGGTTGATACGTGGACAACAGGTCTTAGATGTTTTTAGGTGCTAAGCCATTCAGTGATATATAGACTAACAGAAGTATTTTAAAGTCTATTGTCTGCGATACAGGGAGCCAGTGTAAGGACTTCAGAACTGGGGTGATGTGCTTTACTTTCTTAGTCTTAGTGAGGATGGAGGCAGCAGTGTTCTGGATCAACTGCTGCCGTCTGATCGACTTTTTTTGCAGACCTGTAAAAACACAGTTGCAGTAATCAATTCGACTAAATATAGACGCATGGATCAGTTTTTCCAGATGCTTCTTAGACATTAGTCCTTTAATCCTGGAAAGGTTCTTCAGGTGATAGAAGGCCAACTTTGTAATTGTGTTTAGATGCTTTTAGAGGTTCAGGTCACAGTCCATCTGTACACTCAAATTTTGGACCTCGTCCTTTAAGTAGGATTTAAACCACTCGAGTTATGTACCAGACAGGCTGACCCAGTTTTCCAGGCGCTCTAACATAATGGAGTGATCGACTGTATCAAATGCTGCACTCAGGTCCGATAGTGCCACCACTGTGGTTCTTCCACAGTCTGTATTTATATGGATGTCATTAAACATCTTGACAAGGGTGGTCTCTGTATTGTGGAGAGCACCGAAACCTGACTGAAAAAAACGTCAAAGCGGCTTGTCATTGTTAAGAAGGTGTTTACTTGTTGAAACACAGCTTTTTCAATAATCTTATTGATGGACGGGACCTTCTGCAGTAGTAGTTTGTCTAAACTGTTTTTTTTTCAGCAGAGGTTTGTTAATTACTGTTTTTAGGGACTGGGGCAAAACACCTGACAGAAGGGACGTGTTTATTATCTCAGTCAAATCAGATCTTATGACAGGCAAAACAATCTTAAAGAAAGCTGTTGGTAGAACATCAAGGCAGCAGGAGCAGGAACTTAGTTGGTGAATAATGTCTTCCAAGCTTCTGTAGTTTATTTGGCTAAATTGGAACATTTTGTCAAGATCAGTTCTAGTTGGAGACAACTTTGGTTCTGAACTTGATGTGGATGTACAGACTGTAGTTTAGTTGAATGTTATAAGCTTAGTTAAATAACCTCTTAAGTGAAATATTTTAATTAGAAGCTAAAGTATTTTGTTAATCTTGTATAGAGATAGAGATAAATGTAGAACAGATTCCTGGATCAATGTGTGCTTCTGTGTCTCTCTTGTTGTGTCTCTTCTTTGTCTTCTGTAACAAATAGTCGGTCGAGGGCCTCGAGGCAGATGACCGTCAATACTGAGCCTGGTTCTGGTGGAGGTTTTTCCTTCCTGTTAAAGGGGAGTTTTTCTTTCCACTTTCCACATGCTTGCTTAGTATGAGGGATTGCTGCAAAGCCATGGACAATACAGACAACTGTCCCTGTGGCTCTAGTCTTCTTCAGGAGGAGTGAATGCTGCTTGTCAAGACTTGATGCAATCAACTGGGTTCCCTTAGATAGGAAATTTCTTTTGACCAATCGGTATAATCTGACACAATTTGTATAATATGACCCAATCTGTATAATCTGATTGAATTTGACATTGAGAGTGCCTTGAGAAGACATGTTTCATGAATTGGCTCTATATAAATAAAATTTAACTGAATTGAATAAATTGTATATATTCTGTATATGTATGCAGTGCTTGCTGTTTGCCAGTGAGCAAATTCACTCCAATATCTATTGTTCTATTATCCCACAACTCACGAGGCAGGTATCCATGAAACAACAACTGACAGAAACTGAGAGTTGTTTAGTTGTTGAGTCCTGGAGGTGGTGCCCTGACTTGGTCATTTTGTTCAAAATTCCTTGCTTTGTTGATAATTTGGCACTTATTAATAGTTAATAGTTATAGCTAATAAACCAAACCTAATGTGGAACAACTGTAATGAAACACCCTCCTCCAAATGGTCCAGTTTTGGTCTGCACCCTAGTGCAATTGCTGTGTTGACATCTACACAAACAAATCACACTAAGGGGGGAAACAAACGGGCTAAACATTGCAGATGTGAAAACGCCCTTAGTTTTATTTTAAAATTGGTTGTAAAAGGCTGAGAGAAATACAAAAGTTTTGCAATTTAAAAAAAAATGCAATTTCTGCGCTTACAGGTGTTAGCTGTCTTTTACTCAGACTAGCTTTTTATTAATGAAACTAATGTTACAGCACTAAAATATACGTACCTGAAACATTTTTTAAGCGCATATATGCTGTGCTACTTTTCTCATGTCAGTTCCTTGTTATCCATGCGAGGACGTGTTAGCTAAATGGTTCCCATAGGCTGCCCCTGAGGGGGCCAGTTTGCTAAGTAGTAAACCTGTGTTCTGTCAGGTGTCATTAAGGTCCAGCGGGAGTCTGAGGGGACCTGTCACGACAAGGAGTAATGGATGTCTTCTTCGCTGATTGCTAGCAGGGATGGAGTCAGCACAAACAGCAAATTAGAAGTGACATCTTGATGGAGGCAAAGAGGGACAGCTTCGGCACACACCATACACAGAGGAAGGCTCTAGAAAAAAAGTAGCTAAAAGAAGAGGTGGGTGAAACGTTTTAGATAATATATTAAAATACTAAAATAAGAACTCCGGTCCCATAATATTGCAGTTTTATTGGTGAACAAACTATGTTAATATCTGTTTGAATATCAGCACTAAACATTTCCACACAATTGATTAATTCTACGTAAGTAGCCTCAGGTCAAGTGCTTTGTTTTATGTAGATAGTTAGAAACAACGTAATCATTTCTTAATTTCTCCTTTCCTGTACAAATGCATGAAAGATTTTTTGTCGTTCTTAAGATCGACATTACAACACTACAGTACCTCTCCTGCATCAATACCAACAACTAACTTAACAACAGAAACAGTAACACTATAACTTCAGGCTAATAAAGAAAAAACAACATCAAGGGAATTGTTCAGAGTCACTCAGCAAGCTTGAGGCGAGATGAGAACCAGAGCAGGCGTTATAAAATTGATTAGATTTGAGACCAATTAAAAATGAATTGCTCAAAATGAGCGCTGACCCTCACCGAATTGGATGGCGGTGATCTCATTAGGCGAGTTTCTGGCTATCTGTGTGCTAGCAGCTGGAGAACAGGCCCACCTGATTCGCTGTCAGAGAGGGTGAAAACTCGAGGGGTTACTGCCCGCTTTGAGCTCTAAACTAAAAATGTTGTCTCATGTTTTTATACACACCTCTTCTGAGATAGCATAGCTCATGTGCCCTTTCTTTATATTTTCATTCCTCCTGCTGGATGTTTGTATACAATTTAACTAGGGAACTGTAAAATGTTAGTGTGTTGTGTATTTTTAAAATCTTTTTTTTTTTGTATACTGCATGAAAAAAGTGGGAGTAGATTTCATCAACACAATACCATACATTTCAAAATTTAAACATGTACTATTCTGTATGTACACCCCTGGGTCTTTCTGCAAGGAGTTTGCATGTTCTCCCTGTGCATGCGTGGGTTCTCTCCGGGTACTCCGGCTTCCTCCCACAGACCAAAAACATGACTGTTAGGTTAATTGGCTTCTCCAAATTGTCCTTAGGTGTGAGTGTGTGCGTGAATGGTTGTTTGTCCTGTTTGTCTCTGTGTTGCCCTGCGACAGACTGGCGACCTGTCCAGGGTGTACCCCGCCTCTCGCCCAGTGAACGCTGGAGATAGGCACCAGCACCCCTCACGACCCCATGAGGGATAAAGCGGTTCGGAAAATGGATGGATGGATGGATGTTCTGTATGTCACTTTTAAGAGTTTATATGATGTTGGAACAGGTCTCTTGAAAAAGAGAATTTACTTTTTAAATGAGATTTATCCTGTATAAATAAAGGTCAAATGACATAAAAGCAAAACAACCCACTCAACCATCCATTCATTCAGGGGGATTCCAAGACATTTCCATACCAATAAGGATATAGTGGGATTTTATTCTGCCTGCAGGGTCCCCTCCCGGTGAGACATGCCTGAACAACCTCAGAAGAGAAGAGCTCAGGAAGCATCCTGACCAGACACTGAACACCACCTGAACTGACCATTTTCAATGTGGAAGAGAAGTGGCTCTACCCTGAGCTCCCTACTTAATATGACCTACTTACTTAATGAGCAGTATGCAGGCACGTTACAGAGGAACTTCATTTTAGTCGCTTGTATCCAGGATCTCTCTCTTCACCACAAGGGAAGGACATAGATGGATTAATAAATTTAAAAGTTTTGCTTTTTAAGCTCACCATTGTCTTCTGCAAAAACAGACTAGAGACGTACCTGCACTGCTGAAGATCAGACCCCACTCCATCTATTCATCCATGCTCTATCCTACCACATTATCTATGTCATACTCAAAGTTTGTATTTTCTTAAATTTATTGCTTTATCTGAATTCTTCATGCAATTGGCACATTGCCGGTTCGATCACCTGCTCCAACCATCTCTGTCATTGTGTCCTTGGGCATAACACTTCACCTGAATTGCCTGGTGGTAGTGGTCAGTGTTGGTGCCGATGTATGACAGCCTCACCTCTGTCAGTCTGCCCCAGGGCAGCTGTGGCTAGTAACATAGCTCACCACCATCAGGGTGTGAATGGGTGTGTGACTGATTAGTGTAAAGCACTTTGGTCGTTGGGCTAGTTAAAGCGCTGTACAAGGCATTTACCATATGTATTACATTTTTCTTCTTCCTGTTACTCAGTATTTGAAAGTAGATTTTATATGTTTATATGGAGCATAGTTTTATTCATTGAATATAGGAGGTATAGTACAATTATAAAACCGTTTTTTTATCAAAAGACAGAAAAAAAATCCAGAGATGAGATAAGCTTCCAAACATTGAAAGAACAATTAAAAAGATTGGAAACATTACATTTTCTCAAAGTTACACATTTATCATTTGTGAATATATGTTCACCTGTATGTATATACAATTTTTATACATGGTACCCTTGCCAAGTTACCATATTCACAGGTTGTATATATATTTATCATTAAAAGTCCTTATTATTGAAATCTTCACAACACTGAAGACATTAGTGTACATATTAGTTAAGAGAACAAAGGGAACAAAAACAAAATTTTAACCCGATCCAGTATAGACAAGGATTAGGTTGCTCCAGAAGTTCAAGTGACTGCTGAATAAAGGTTTCTGAAGACCCGTTTAATGTTCTCTACTTACGTTTCAGTGACCTCCAGTCATGTCATGGTTCTAGGTGGATTTTGAGTTTCTCTTCTTATTAGTAATGCTCAATTAGTATGAGCATGCTGTGAAATTTTGATTTGATAGGGTGTATGTCTCTATGAGAAAAACTAAGAGTTTTGTAACAGCTCAAAGTATTACATTGCACTCATTCACACTGCAGATGTTAAAACCTATTTCACAGAGAAAAAAATATATTTTTCACAAATTTTAAAAACTTTATGTGCGCAGGCAATATGCCGTCCATTTTTTTTTTGTTCCTTTTATTTATCTATATTCAGTACAAAAAACAGGCTCTCATTGTCATGTGGGACCATGGCTGATGGACAAGTCTGTGTCCCCTGGGAGCATACTTAATGGACTTCCAAGGTCGCCTGCTCTTGTTCTAAGAAGCATGGAGTGCCAACAAGCCCTGACAGCGTCACTGGTCCAGCGGAACCTGCATAAGATGGTTCCTGCTCTGGGAAGCGTAGGGCCATTAAAAATGGATAGATCAATACATAAGAAACCATGTACCTCCGGCTCTCTATGCTAATTTAGAGAAGAAGGGAAGCAGCGAAGGATAAGAGGATGGAACAAAAGGGACATGAGATAAAAGGACAAGGGAGGTAAAAGTAGCTGATGAGTTTACAACAGCAGAGTTAAAAGGACAGTGTGTAACTAATTTGTCTTTTAATTAGCAAAAATCTAGTATTCCTTTTATAAATACATTTCTGGCAAAGTTGGATAACATCATATCAAAAATGAAAGCGTTCCCATAACTTTGAAATAGTAGTTTATAAATACATTGGTCTCAGTGAACCCACAATAGCAACGCCATGTTGCGTTGTTATTTCGGATTTCAGCAGCCGAAAGGGAACAAACTTGTCAGCCATATGCGTTTTCCCTATCTGTGTTCTACATGAAGACGCGCTGTCGGTGGTGGAGTAGAAAACAAGCAAAGACGACCGTAGATCATTCTATTAGCCACTTTCTGTTGAATTGGAGGACTATCCATACCCTTTGCCCAGCGAGAGGGAAGAGAAATAACCAAGAAAAGAAAAAGTAGTAATAACCGGAGGAAAATGAGAGTCTATATTGGCGCAGCTGCTATTACCAGGTGGCAATAATTCACGAGGGAGCAGGGATTTAAAACAGATGCGGAGATTGCAGGCTTTCTGCTGGACAGCAGGTAAGTTAATTCAATATAACAGTGACGTTTATTTTTGGTGTTATGTTAGAAACAGGGCAGTCGCGGTCCAGCAGCTACTCTGTCCTACCGGCAGGCCCAGATGACTCGTTTGTTTGTCTCCCTCTCCCTCTATGTGTGTATGTGTGCATGGGGAGTGGTGGAGGGATATCAGCCGTTCCTTGTCTGTAGTGCAGCAACAATACCAGGTATCTTTATTTGTGTTTACAGTTGCTTATATTAGACCCCAAATAAGAGACTGCACGTTCAGAAACACAGCCCAAAAAACACGACACACAGAATTTACAAGACTTTAGAAAAAGAAAAAGTGTAGGTTTCCCAAAGGTTCCATGTACTGTAGGCCACAGTGGTGTAAAATATATTTGCCCGGTTATTGCCTCAGTTTTCTTCTGTTCTTGTTTTTTTTTATGTCACACCATCTTTCAATTCATCCAACAAATTGGTCCTCAATCTAATAACTGGTTGTGGAACCCAACTGCTATCAAGTGTTTGTGGTAATTAGTTGTTGTTTCTTTCCATTGCTGTGGAGGAAATCTACATTTATTTGCAGAATCATTTAAATTCTGCAACACTGATCACTTTTTTGAGAATGAAGTACCTGTTTAAGGTCATGCCACAGCATCCCAATGGGGTACCGCCAACGAGCTATTTTTAGAACCGTAACGTCACGATGACGTCACATCACGTGGTACGCAGTGGGGCAAACTCCGGAAACCCGCCGCTGTTTTGCTGTAAAAGAGACGTGCGTTAGCCTAGGTTTTACTCGTTAAAACGACTGCTTTTTCCAAATCTAATACCATGGTTTTTAAACATTGTTGCTATGGAACGTGCAACAGCGACTCGAGGTACGCTGATCGGCCGCATATGAAGGATGTTTTCTTCATTACTTTCCCGAAATTCAAGACTGACAAGGAGAAATGTGTGCGCTTGGTACACCGGTGCGGTCGGCCTACATATGTAGCAAGCATTTTGTCGGAGGAAAGGGCACAACCGAAGAACATCCTGACCCAATTCCAGCGACATCAAGTCAAGGTAAGAGTATTTTGGTGACAGACATGTTAATAAAGAAGCGCCTGCTACCATGATCGCATATAGGCTGTCATGGTAGCAGGCGCTAACATGATACCCTGCTACCAGGATAGCTTACTCAAAAACATTTCAAATGAGACAAACATTAAACATATACCGATTCCTGCACGGTGATTGCAAACAAAAAAACGGCCAACGCCGCCATGATCGCCGCGCAGGAAAAAAAACAAAGCTTACCGTTCATCAACTCGGTTCGTTTTCCGGTTTTTTAAGCCCTCGACACTCAAGCCATCGTTTGAGCTGAAGGTTGGTGTGTTCTTCGACAGTTCGACCAGTAATCCGTGCGTCTGGAACATCGTCTTGGGAAAGTTTAACGGCTGTAAAGTCGGTCATATCGCTGGTTCTGTTGCGCTTGTAATAGCTGGGTACTCCGTGCGTTCTCTCCTGTGTGCCCTACCTAAGCGGCAAAAGGGGCGTTGCTCTTGAGTCGGTGACGTCATGTGCGCGGTACCCCATTGACACAATATGACCAATGAGTTTGACTGAGGGCATAATGTTTCTTCTTCTGAAATACAGAGTTAGTTTTATACCAGATGGGATGCACATCTTCCAAAACACTTGCACTTTTGTCTTTTCAGTTCATAGATTTTTTTCCCCAAAAGTCTTGGATGCAATCTAGATGTTGCCTGGTAAATGTGAGGTAGATAATAGTGATCTCAGCCGTCGTTTTTTTGTCTTACAGCATACCCACATTCTGTCCAGAAATAAAATCCTAAAACACTGAGGAATTAATCAAAGACGGTGATATAAGGGCAGATTAAGGTTAATCTTTTCAGGTATCTGGTATGAGATAGCGTTAATTCCATACACCAATATTTTATCTACTTTCGTCAGTGTTTTTGCATATCTCAGGTCAGCATTGTAAATGAGAACAAGTTGTCAATCATCTTAAAAGGTAAATTTCTCTGTTTGTTTTTTTTTTTTTTGCACTGTGTTGACATTATTTGAAAAGCTTAAAGTTTCTTAACAAAAAAATGGATGATGACACTATCTGAAATGCTGAATTTAAAAGACATGAAGACAATTATTATTATTATTATTATTATTATTTACTATTCCATCAATTATCTGCATTTAGCTGGTTATTTTTTTTTCCGTTTCTACACAAGGTTTTGTCTCAAAGTAAGAATAAGGAAATTTTACTTTTCTTAACTGGACATAACCACATAATATCATACAAAATACTGCCAATAATAAGACCATGCAGTCTAGATTTTCTAAAACCATCCAAATTATCAGTCGTTTGAATATTTATTCCTCATGCATATTGCTCGCATGAATATCTTGCCCTTTTAGCAGTCGGTAAAAGAACAATTAACATAATAATCAGAAGGTTCAGTAGGAAATTTGACCACTAACTGAGAAAATCTATTTCTGTTCATTTTAGTTTTAGTCATTTCCTGTCAAAAACTTAAAAAATGTCCTTCGCATAACAGTCTCAACTTTGAATATCTTGGCCAATTTACAATTTCATTAACAGGTATTTTCTAAAATTGTTATTATTCCTTTTTTTGGGCATGCATTTAGCGGGTTCATCAAAAAGAAAAAAATGGTTGCCAGTAAATAAAATTCAGAAAATACAACTAAATCAAATCCCTGACATAGCATTTCACAAGCAAGAGGCAAACATATCATTACGGCAAAGCTTTCTGCGTTGGTAAAATATGTGGGTGATGTAAAGTATGCTTTTTGCTGTATAGCTCCCTTTTTATAGTACTACTTTGCAACTCCTTGTTAGCACTATGAATACATCTTGGCTACTTTGATTAGACTAAACACAGTGTTTTCTTTTCCAGAATCAGCTTAAGAAAACTTGATCACAATACAACTGACTACCACTACAATGCAGTATTACAAATGTAAGGGCAATAAACACACTGAACAAAGGCTAAAAACCAACAGAGACTATCTTTAGGGGAGTGCTGGCCTAGTGGTTAGAGCAGCGCGCTTGCACTCAGAGAAGTACCCAGGTTCGATCCCCAGTGCCTGCACTCTGGGTCCCTGAGCAGGACCCTTAACCCCAGAACGCTCCCCGGGAGCCGCACATGGCAGCCCACTGCTCCCCTAGGGGATGGGTTAAAAGCAGAGAAACCACATTTTGTTTCTCTGTACTTGTGACAATGCAATGACAGTAAAATTTAATTCTATTCTATAGGACCTCTTTCCTTTTCTCTCCATGGTGTGGGCTGCATGGTGAAGCAGCTGTAGGCGCTGTTGCCTTGCAGCAAGAAGGTCCTGGATTTGAATTCTGAATTCTCTGAGTCTTACAGCATTAGATTTTCATGTTCTCCTCATTCATGGGTTTTGACATTGGTGTCATGAATCAGAAACAGAGGACCCTGAATTCAGCCAGGCAAGCAAAAGGTTGTAATAAAAAGGTGATTTATTAACAGAGCAAAAACAGGCAGAAAACCAAAAAGGGCACCAAGCCAAAAAGCTAGGAGGCAGTGACCAAAAAACTCAAACAGTCCACAGCCAACAACCTAAAATAAACTGGTCAGAAGTCAGGCTGGTCTAATAAAACAAAGTGAGCAGAACAGGTCAAATAATTAAGGCAAAAACTAACAGAATCAGGTAGGGTTTCAGGCAGACAGGCAAAACAGAAAACTGGCAGGATCTGACTTACCCCAGGCAGGAAAAAACACACACAATGGTTGGGCAGAGTGCAAGGGACAGAGGCAGGAATAAGTAGGGGAGTGAGCAGGTGAATGGAATGAAACTAATTAGACTAGAAGGAGCTGATCAGGGAAGTAGCTGGAGGTGGAACTGAACTACTGACATGTGAAAACAGGTTAAACTAAAAAAACAGTTCAAGAACCAATCTAGAACACACAATAAATGATAAGGCCCAACCTAAGATGGAACCAAGACTGAAACAGGACACAAGCTAAAATAGAAAATAACCCAAAAACAGAAACTAAACTAAGGCAGGAACTCAAACTATGACAATTGGTGACCCAGATGTTCACTAGGCACTTCATAAAAACCTTTTGTTAAATCCTGCATTGAAAATTGCTATTTTATTTTGATTTTATTCTTGTTATTCTATTGAATTGAACTTGTACATTTGTAACTCAGAGAAGGATGCAAGTACCTGGTTCGATCCCCTGTGCCTGCACTCTGGGTCCCTGAGCAATATATTTGACTTTTTTCGCTTGTTCATATATACACACACACACACACACACACACACACACACACACACACACACACACACACACACACACACACACACACACACACATATATATATATATATATATAGATAGATAGATATATAGATAGATAGATAGATAGATAGATAGATAGATAGATAGATAGATAGATAGATAGATAGATAGATAGATAGATAGATAGATAGATAGATAGCTATAGATATAGATATATAGTTTTGGTATATCTTTTCAATGATAATGTTTTTTCATTCTCAAAGTCACAATGATGTAAAGGACATATTTTAAAAATATTTAATTCTAAGTTTTTACAGCAAATAGTTTTTTATTTCTTTGTAGAATCTTTGGTATATGTCTACATGTTTCATTTAGAAATATATATACACATACATACACACATACATACATATATATTTATATACACATATACATATACACACACACACACACACACACACACACACACACACATATATATATATATATATATATATATATATATATATATATATATATATATATATATATATATATATCCCTTTAAAGCAAAAATGAAAGACTGCATAGGTTCATTTCCTGAGTAACAGAGGTGTTATTGATGTTATCCCTAAAGCAGGCACAGCTTGAGCATAAAAAATCAATGATCTTCTAAGAGACAGATTGCTTTAATGTATTTGGCCTGTTTACAGAACGTATTAAATATATAGTAAAGGACTTATAGTGACAACAAACATAACATAAAATTAACAGGCTCATATAAAGGCACAATGTTTAGATTTAAACAGGAATCCTATATAAGGATCAGTTGATTAGTTTCCAAATTAGAAAGAAAAGCTAATCTGATGCTGAAATTAATGCAAAAACAAACAAATAAAAAGAAACTTGGTTGGGTGTTGAAAATGTGCAGTGAATGACTGCGATAGCAGAACATTTCATGAAATTCCTCTGGCTTTGACATAAAATTTATAAAGGTCCATTTCAAATAATAGCTTTGATGTCTAGGAAATATCCAAACTATTGTATGGCAGGAACTGGTGAAGTATACTGAAAAAAAACCTCAGCACCACTTACAAAATTAATGAGTGAAAGCAGTAGACTGGTTTGAATCTTATTTGTATTTTCCAGTATATATTTGTATATTCCAGTTTATTCATGTAAATAATAAACCTTCTTTGAACTCCAGGGTTACTTGTAGAGCACCACAGGGTTCAGTGCTTAGGCCAATTCTCTTTATATATGCTTCCAAATGGTAAACTTATCAAACTGCATGGGATACATTTCAACAGGTATACCGGTGATCCTCAGCTATACTAATCTAGATAGACAAGAGGCATGTCTTAAAGACATACAAAGGCTGTGACAATTCAGACAAGACAAAAGTTGTTGTCTTTGGACCACTACCAACTGTTGCAAAACAACACTTTGGACAAACTACTACTGCATAACTACAGTCCTCTTTCAAACATCCCCTTTAGCAGTAAGATAATGGAAAAAGCTGTGTTTCAACAATTAAACAACTTCTTACCAATGACCAGCTACTTTGACAATATCCAGTCAGGTTTCGGTGCTCACCACAGTACAGAGACTTCCCTTGTCATGGTATACAATGACATTCATATAAATGCAGACTGTGGAAGAAACACGGTGCTGGTATTATTGGACCTCAGTGCAGCATTCAACACTGTTGATCACTCCATTCTGTTCGAGTGCCTGGAAAACTGTGTCAGCCTTTCTGATACAGCCCTCGAATGGTTTAAATCCTGTTTAATGAACAGGGACTTTTGTGTGAGTAGGTAACTTTATATCAGAGACCACAAAAATCACATGTGGGGTTCCCGAAGGATCCATCCTGGGTTCCCTCATATTCACCATTTACATACTCCCTCTCGCTCAGATCATAAAAAAACAACATCAGTTGCCATAACTAAGCAGACGACACACAGCTCTAGATTACCATGTTACCAGGTGACTATGAACCTATTCAAGTGCTGAGTAAATGCTTAGAAGAAATCAATGCATGGATGTGGCAAAATTTTCTACAGCTGAAGAAAAACAAAACTGAGGTAATAATTTTCAGACCAACAGAGGAGTGATAAAGTGTTAGCGTGCAGCTTCAGTTGCTTCAGCTACTAAATACTAATTGATTAATAAAAAAATAAAAAAAACTACTCCATGCATTTGTTACGTCAAGGCTGGACTAATTCTTTATTATCAGGAATTCCACAAAATGCAGTTCAAGGCCTTTAGCTGATTCAAAACATTGCAGCAAGAGTTCTGATAAATTTTAAAAAGAGAGTGATCATATTTCTACCATTTTAGCTTCCCTTCATTGGCTCCTTTTTAAAAGTAAAATTTAAAATTCTCCTCACATATAAAGCCCTTAAAAATCTAGCTCCATCATACATCTGAGATCTGATTGCTCCATATCTTCCTAACAGAGCACTTTGTTCCCAGACTGCAAGTCTACTAGTGGTTCCTAGAGTTTCTAAAAAAATGGGAGGCAGATATTTTAGTTTATCAGGCTCCTCTCCTGTGGAGCCAACTCCCAGTTTTAGTTCGTGAGGAAGATACCCTGTCTACGTTTGAGACTAGGCTTAAATCTTCCCTTTTTGACAAAGCTTACAGTTAGAGTGGCTTAAGTTACCCTGAGCTATGTCTGTAGTTATGCTGCTTTTAGGCTTTGCTTGCTGTAGGACATAATGGCCATTCTCTTCACTTTGCTACATTCTACTGCTCTCCAATTCTGCTTTATTTGCTGTTATT
This sequence comes from Fundulus heteroclitus, assembly GCF_011125445.2. Taxonomy (NCBI): domain Eukaryota; kingdom Metazoa; phylum Chordata; class Actinopteri; order Cyprinodontiformes; family Fundulidae; genus Fundulus; species Fundulus heteroclitus. The sequence goes on from NC_046364.1 coordinate 37,089,653, forward strand.
TACACTTTTAACTATATGTTCACTGTTTTTTTTTTTTTTTTCATAGTTGCTATATCTGGCCTGCCGTTCTGTTTAGCTGTTACACCCTCCTGGAGGTGGGCATCAGCTAAGCTACTGTCAACAACTTCATTTTCTCCTTTTAAAGATACATGTGGCACTGTCTTTCAGTGTTTAAGCCTAATTCTCTTCTAGACATAGCTTTTGGCTGAGACTTACTAAAACTGTATGTGCTCTTTTTCATCCTGTAGACTTGAAAACTGGCTCAGAGCTTATCTGCTTAGCTGTGTTTCTCTCCAAAGATGAGGCCACTAAAAGAGATAGTACCGCTATTACCCTTTTACCTTTCTCTAACATAGAGTGCACTCCTGGACCGATGTTTCTACACTCCTTTGGTGTTTATGCTCTCTTTTTAAACCCCTAGTCAGTCATAAAAGGCAAGGCAGGGCAAATTTATTTGTATAGAACATTTCAGTAAAGAGACAATGCAAAGTGCTTTACATGATTAAAATACAGGGGGAAAAACAGAATAAAAGCAAGTAGGAATAAAATGTAGAAAAAAAATAGAACACGGAAAAATAGAAACTAAAAGCAAACATTAAAAACAGTTGGACTACAAAGTTGAACTAATGATGTTTCAGTAAAACAGCGTAAATAGAACAGTCGAAGGCAATCCTAAACAAATGTGTTTTTAATCTTGATTTAAAGGAACTCAGGCCTTCCACACTGGTTCCAGGTAAGTGAAGCATAGGAACTAAATGCTGCTCCTCCTTGTTTGGTTCAGGTTCTAGGTATGCAGAGTAGGCTGGAGCCAGACGACCTGAGTGGTCTGGATGGTTGATACACTGATAACAAGTCTGTGATGTATTTAGGTGCTAAGCCATTTAGGGATTTATAGACAAACAGAAGTATTTTAAAGTCTATTATATGAGATACAGGGAGCCAGTGGAAGGACTTTAGAACTGGGGTGATGTGCTCTACTTTCTTAGTCTTAGTGAGGACAGGGAAGCACCGTTCTGGATCAGCTGCAGCTGTCTGATGCACTTCTTAGGCAGACCTGTAAAAACACCGTTGCAGTAATCAATTCTACTAATTATAAATGCATGGATTAGTTTTTCCAGATCCTGCTGAGACATTAGTCCTTTAATCCTGGAAATGTTCCTCAGGTGATAGAAAGCCAACCTTGTAATTGTCTTTAGATGCTTTTGTAGGTTCAGGTCTGAGTCCATCACTACTCCCAGATTTCTGCCCTGATCTGTGGTTCCTAGCTGAAGCAGCTGAAGCTGTGTGCTAACTTCTGATCTCTCCTCTATTGGTCTAAAGATTATTACTTCAGTTTTGTTTTTATTGAATTGAAGAACATTTTGGCACATCCATTCATTGATTTCTTTTAGGCATTTACTCAGTGCTTGGACTGGTTCATAGTCACCTGGTAACATGGTGATGTAGAGCTGTTTGTCGTTTGCATAGTTATGTTAGCTGATGTTGTTGTTTTTTATGATGTGAGCTAGAGGGAGCATGTAGATATTGAATAGGAGGGGACCCAGGATGGACCCTTGGGGAACCCCACATGTAATTTTTGTCGTCTGGGATGTAAAGTTACCTACTGACACAAAAAAGTCCCTGTCCTTTAAGTAGGATTTAAACCAGTGGAGAGCTGTTCCACAAAGGCTGACCCAGTTTTCCAGGCGTTCTAACAGAATGGAGTGATCGACAGTATCATCGGCAGAAAGATGGGCGTTCATGCCGAGCCTGGTTCTGCTGGAGGTTTCTTCCTTTTAAAGTGGAATTTTTCTGCTGTTGCTACATGCATGCTTTGTATGAGGGATTGCTGCAAAGTGAATGGTACAATGCAAGCGTCTGAGTATGGCTATGGCTACATGCTCATCCAGGAAAAGTGAATGCTGCAAGTCAATGACTGGATGTTATCCACCGGTTTTCCTTAGATGGAACACGTTTTAACTAATCTGTCTGTATGAGCTGATAAAACTGACTTTGTGAAATACCTTGAGATGACATGTGTTGTGAATCGGTACAATAAATAAATGTAATTTAATCTAATTGGGTATAAATAAACTGATATGGCTTTAACAAAGCCAAGCATTCTCAATCGTACATGTTGTTCACAGCACCAGTGTGCTGTCCTAGTAAGTTAGTAAGTAAAGATTATTTATATAGCACTTTTCTCAGACAGGTGCCACAAAGTGTTTTACAGTACAAGGCATAAAATACAAAACAGCACAAAACAAAATACATATAAACAAGATACATACAGTGATAGCAGCCCTTGGGGAAGTGAGTCTAAAATGCTTTTAGTCATTTTTTTTTAAATCATCCAAAGAGTCCCACAATAGAATCCTCCTTCCTCCACCTACCTCTCCCCATTGTGATTACCTTCAAATAAAAGTAGTTTTAATCCATATTTTCTTTTTGACTACATGTTCTTTTTACCGTAAAATATATTTTTATTAAAAGTATATATATTAAATATGACTTGTTTGCTAATAAGAAAAAAAATATGTAAATGAATTTTAGATACCAGTACATTATATCTGTAGATCACCAAACTGTTCATGTTATTTCTAAATATGATGCACTACTCAAATGCTGCAACTGCGGTGTGGTTTTTGTTAATCAATGGACATTCATTTATGCAAGGATGATGAGAACAGTGATGTTCCTAGTAGCATCTCTGAGTTTGTCCTTTGCTACAATTACATTTACAAATAAGGCCACCACTCCATTATCCTGATTTATATTCCTATAAAATTGGATCATTATAACCTTGATGGCAAACACATTCCTACAAAACAATATCAAACCTGCCCGTTTTTTTTTTCTTGAATGACATATCACTCCCTTGGGGGTGCCAGTTTGCAGATCTCAGCTGATGCAAGAAGCCTGCAAGGAATGTTTTTATAGTCTGAAATTTGAACCATGAAGATGCATTGATAAAATAGAGTCCAATCTGTTACATTATAAATTGAAAGAGATTTAGTATATTTTTGCGATCTGTTATGATAGTAACCTTACATTTTGAATAATATGAAACATACAAGCATACAAAGAAGCCTCAGTAGTCCTTTATTGTAAAACATCTGATTGATCTGATGCATAGACATACTCCTTTTGTATCATCCAGACATGAAAAAAAAAACACAATGTGTTGCAGAACCCTTATTTATCAAATAACCTTTCAGTAAAACTGAAGGTATTACTGCAATTTTAATTGCCTATTATTGTATCATTCAACATGTGCTGTTTACTGGCTAATACAGAACGCCTCAGGGCAGTGCCTGCAGCAGAATCTCCTGTGATTTGGTGACCTTGAGCTTCAATTAGATATGTTTTGAGCCATGTTTTGAGCATAAGTTCTATTTTTTGTCTCTTCAATAAGGTGCGTGCTATTTTCACCTATTTCATGTTGTGTACTAATGTTCTGATGACTGTCAGCTTTTCCTTTGATACTATTTCATATTTAATCCGCAACATCCAAAACTACTTCGTTCTTTCTATAGCAAGACTGGAATGATGGCAGTGTTAAACACATACAGGTATTTTCTTATGAAATGTCAGATGTTTGGTTTACAAGTGTACAAAAATTAAAAGGTACACTCCACAATGAAACAAATTAAATAATATATATCAAATGAAAGAATTTAAGAACTATTTTTTATCTTCAGTAAAAGCTCTCTTATTAAAGGAACTCTACGTGATCCTTCACAAATTTGAACCGTGGGTGAGGAGAACAGTTTAGTTTGAACTGTAAGCCTTGCCACCAACATTTTTTTTTTTCTAATGAATAACCCTCCTTCCTCCCTCCTGGTGTCCTCCCAGTCAACATGCACAAGACTATAAACACGTGCCTCAAGCTTATGCACAATCCTCCAGAGGAAAAAAAGGCTTCATTAAGGGACTTTTCTTTGATATAAATGGCTAACTCTTGGATAAATTATATTTTCTTATGTGAATGGTCAACACTTACATGCATGCCATGCTGTTCTGTTTATATACCTTGTGCTGGAGGAGCTGCTGCTTCGCAAAGGCTCCGCACCTTGTTGTGCCGTTGGCAGAGAAAAGTCGTCCTGGGTAGTTCCCATTTTGCTGATGATTCCCACTAAACAAAGCCTGGATTCGCTCGATCTTGCAATCAGTTGTCTTTTAACTCATAATACATTGCATAAAAACAAAAAAAAAATAATCAGGCAAAAACAAATTTAGTTGTAGTTCCTATAACTATTAAAGCAGCTGTAAGTAAGATGTTTACTGTAAAATCAAGGCTTTGAGGTCTTAGACTTAGACAACTTAATTTGTCATTTTGTTTGCACAGAGTGCATACAAAAAAAATAATACGTAAAATTAATAGGTAAAATAATCTTAAGAGACATTCCTGCTCTGTATGGTGTGTTAAGAGTGACCGGGTCCACTCGGTAGAACGTCAGGACCGCTCTGACCTCAAATCGGGGAAATTCAAAATGTTGGATTTTCTTTCAACTTAAACTGTTTAACATTTACAAATTTTGTAAATGATAACTATTTAATTTCTTACTTTGTTTTTTTTTTTTGTGTTGTACTTTTCTGGACAGTTGAAAGATGTTTGTTCAATGCACAGATTTAACAAAAATAGTGTAATGCAGAGCTGTAAATTATCTTTACATGAACAACATAGCGCAGTGAGTTGATCTGGACCCTCTATTGACAGGCGTTGAAAGGGTGGGAGGTGTTGCTGCAAGGTATGCAAAGTAATTCAAATGAACAGCTTTTGTTAACACCTCCCTGGCTGAAGGATGATTCTAAAGAAACTTTGCGGCCTGTTTTCTCACTAATCTTCTTTGCAGAGTACCAACGTGCAAACGGTCATATCTTCTTCAATTCTTTGATGATTTCCACAAGTTTGACATCATTGGAAAGCTTAGAGTCGTTTCTTTCAGAATCTGTAAATAACTCAAAACGGCCAGATGAGACTTGTTCCTGGTTTTGCTGTGGCCTGTCATATATTCAAAATGGGTCAGCTGATGTTTTTTTTTTTTTTTTCATCACGGTGACGTGGCACCATGGATAAAAAGCAAGGAAACTTTGATTTAAAAATTTAATAAACGCCTCTCTCTGAATATTTCCCAGGGATAAAAACACAGATGTTGACCACAAATAACCCGACTGCTGTTTTAAATGTCAGAAGACAGCCGTACTCCGTGTTGAAATTCCTCTGAGGCTGTGCGTTCAAATTGAGAATCAGTGAAGGGAGCGAGAGAAGGAGGAATGAGAGGTGTCCCCCACAATGATAAAGACCCACCACCACTGCAAAAAAATTAAATAAAATAAAATAAAAAAAACTGTGCAAAAAGCTTTTCAGGAAGGCAATGGATGCTGCACTGCATGGGCTGTGAGCGTTAAGCGTATACTGTGCTCCCAGGGGCTGGAGAGCGGCCTTTCAGCACCTGCAGGAAGGTGTAGCCACTTTCCCTGTAGGTTATATAAAAATTCAATGTTCGGAGTATAAAGCGGCATCTTGGCCAGTCATCAACATTTGCCAAGAAATATTTGATCCCTAAAACCGCGTTTTCTTCTAATTCTTCCAACTACAAGGTCTTCCAGCAGTGTTGGTGCCTTCACCGCACAGCATTATGCACGAGTGTATTTGACCGTTTACAGCAATTAAAGTATTTTCTGCATACCTTGTCACAATCTGTTAATCTGTGGAACACGTCACCCTGGTGATCATCGGGGAGAGGAATGTGATGGTAGAGAACCCAATGAAATATTGTGTGGAATTTTATTTAAGATTTAAGATGGCTTATGGGATTTTTATTTTATTTTATTGAAAGGTCTTTTTGTATAGTTATGTGTCACCTGCGCAAGCATAAATAACACTGCAGTTTTGAATGCTCAATAAAGTCCATCTATGATTAAAGTCTGATATGGAGTGAAATTATTGCGTAGTCGGGCTGCAATTCAACATTTCACCATCTGGATCGCCAATTTCCCCTGTCTCCAAAATGAGCGTAAGCCTGGGTCAGAGTTGCCAAAAAATACAGATCCCATCTTTTGTGTGGAAAGTGACATTTCAGGCCCCATTTTGTGGATATGCAAGCTTTATAAATGAGACCCCAGGGCTTAATTGAGGGACTTCTTTCTGAGGCTGTGTTTTGACTGAAGCTATGTATAGACAACGTGACCCTGCTCAATCTGCAGGAAGGTTCATGGCTCATTCTCCAATCCTCTCTCTAATCTTCCCGTAATACAGCTTGAGTCATGATAAAACAGCTCTGATGGAAGAAAATCCTGTTATCCTGGGTGGGGGAAACAGCTACCATTATTAGAAGTGGTAGATAGGCTCTAGAAATTAACTGCAGTTAGGATTTAGGGTAAAGTACATAAGAGCTGTATTTGAGAAGAAACATGCTTTCTACAGTATGAGTGCGTTAACACGTACAAAAACAATATATGATATCAGTCAAAATGAGGGAAAATGCCTAGTGTGGAATGCAGTAATCAAAACAAAGGGGAGTTATTTTGAATAATCTAAAATATGTAAGATGTAAGAAAAGCCGCTATATGACAGGTGTTTCCAAACATTTGATTGGTAATGTATACGTACATATTTCTATTTTTTTATTTTTCCACTCACCGTCCTGTTTTGTCCTTCATGCGCGAACACACGTCTCACAAACAAAACACTAGAAGCTCAGTAAAGCACATGCTGAGTTCACTGAGGTTCTCTGCTAATGGAAATGCATTTCAGCTATTGCCACATTTCATCATCTGTATTGTTTTTCATTAAAATGTGGGATCTCTGACAGGAGAAAAACAGATTTTGTAGACTTTTGTTCCAAGCCTCTCATGTTTTAGAGGGACACATTAAGCTTTTATTGAGAAATGGTTGGAAATTATATCCCATTTTATACTGGTCTCGCACTCAGATACAGTCAGAAGAGATACAAGCGAGACTTTGTGTAATCTTCCTTTCCAGTACAAAAAATACATATAAATGATAAAAAATTTACTCACTCTTGATTTTACAAGTACAAATGTCCAATCCAATTGGGTTAAGCTACTTTATCAGTCAAACATCACATAAATAAATATTACTAAAAAAACAACTATAGGTCTGAGTGTGCAAGGAAAATATCATTTTGTTGGGTAAATAGAATTAATTGTACATTTTTAAACAAAAGTTCGTATGATTTAATTTTATCCTAGCCAGGCTGTAAACATGCCCCTTGACACAAAGTTTAAGATGATTAAATTGTTATAAAGTGTTGGACGTTTTGGTAGGTTTAGGGTGAGCAAGTAAAATGAGAAGAGATGAAAGAAAATTTGTTTTTTTGTTATTTTATTAATTTACTTGTTAGTTTTTTGGCTGCTTAACAGTTTTTTAATAAGGGTCTTTTTGTTTTGGTCTCTAGTTTTCTTTTTGTTACCAAACTCATTATTATTATGCTTAAGGATGATTTTATTTTCTTATAAGTTTTTGTTTAACTGAGGTTTTCTTAAGTTTGTATTTACTAACAGGATTTAAAAGTGCTTCTACGGTAAACGGAAATATTATAATTTTTATGTGGTTTTCTCACATAATTTGCAACTCACACAACAAACTTGCAACTTATTATCTTGTCAAAAACCTAAATATATCACTATATATCACGCGTGAGTTCTCTCCGGGTACTCCGGCTTCCTCCCACAGTCCAAATAGGTTAATTGGCCTCTCTAAATTGTCCTTAGGTGTGAGTGTGTGCGTGAATGGTTGTTCATCCTGTCTGTCTATGTGTTGCCCTGCGACAGACTGGCGACCTGTCCAGGTTGCACCCCCCCTCTCGCCCAGTGAACGCTGGAGATAGACACCAGCACCCCCTGCGACCCCATGAGGGATTAAGCGGGTCAGAAAATGGATGGATGTATATATATATATATATATATATATATATATATATATATATATATATATATATATATATATATATATATATATTGTGGAGGGAAAAATCATGATTAACAAAGACTAATGAACATGTTTCTGTCAGAGAGTGGGAGTCTTTCAAAAACCTCAATATATGTGGAGTCTTGTGTTTCCAGCTACACTGCAGGGAGTTTGTCACAATGTGTATTTGAAAACGGTGGTGAGTGTTATAGTTGATATTTTTTAAACTGATCTATAAGACCAGTTTAGATAATGACTTATGGTGTCAACAATGCATTACAAACGTTATCTGTGGGCTAAGTGTTTGCAAAATGTGCTTGTTTGCATGTGCCTCTAATTACAAGCTAGAGAGCTAGATGAGGTAAATCCAGTTGTGTCAAAAACAGTTTATTCTAACATTGCTCTTGTATTAGATGGGATATACAACAAAATGTAAAAATGCGTTTTCAGCATTAACCATTTGTGTAAACTGAATCATCTTCTGCCCCAAAAGACTCCAAAGCAAGCTGATTCTCAAATGAAAAGGGATTTTCTAAAATTGCTTTCTATTATCCTTGCTGACAAACCAGGAGACATTCAATAGATCAGACTTTGTAAGTAGCTCCTTACTTTCACATAGTGTTTTAATTGGCTTTTCTACTAACTATGGCAGCAACTACATTTGGCCACCAAGCTGTGAAAAAGGCCAAAAACAGCTCCACAGAAGGCCAGCCTCAGACTGAGCTCTGAACGGACAGTGCAGTGAATGGATCGCTCAGAGCCCATTCAGTATGGACTTTATTTGTGTGAGGAATGTCATGGGTGGCGTGTGAAGTCTGGAAAAAGGCGTGTCTCACGGTCATTCAATTCAATTCAATTCAATTTTATTTATATAGCGCCAAATCATGAAACATGTCATCTCAAGGCACTTTACAAAGTCAAGTTCAATCATATTATACAGATTGGGTCAGATTATACAGATTGGTCAAAAATGTCCTATATAAGGAAACCAGTTGATTGCATCAAAGTCCCGACAAGCAGCAGTCACTCCTGGGGAACCGTAGAGCCACAGGGAGAGTCGTCTGCATTGTACATGGCTTTGCTGCAATCCCTCATACTGAGCAAGCATGAAGCGACAGTGGGAAGAAAAACCACCCATTAACGGGAAGGAAAAACCTCCGGCAGAACCGGGCTCAGTATGAACGGTCATCTGCCTCGACCGACTGGGGTTACAGAAGACAGAACAGAGACACAACAAGACAGACAAACAAGCACAGAAGCACACATTGATCTAGTAATCTGTTCTACATTAGATGGTAGTAGCGGGTGAGCCGTCTTCTCTGGATGATGTCACAGTTAACAGAACGCCAGACCAGGTGTACCTACTATGAAGAAAAAGAGAGAGAGCAAAAAGTTAAAAGCTGAAATGACGACAGTCATTTCAATGTAATACAATGCAAAACTGGAGAACAGTAGACTGAAGAACAGTAGAAATCAGTAGAGTGAGAAAATTAGACCCTGATGTCCTCCAGCAGCCTAGGCCTATCACAGCACAACTATAGAGATAGCTCAGGGTATGAGCCACTCTAACTATAAGCTTTGTCAAAAAGGAAAGTTTTAACATTAGTCTTAAAAATAGATAGGGTGTCTGCCTCACGGACCAAAACTGGGAGTTGGTTCCACAGGAGAGGAGCCTGATAGCTAAAGGATCTGCCTCCCATTCTACTTTTAGAGACTCTAGGAACCAGCAGCAGACCTGCAGTCTGAGAGCGAAGTGCTCTGTTAGGAACATACGGGGTAATCAGAGCTCTGATATATGGTGGAGCTTGATTATTAAGGGCTTTATACGTTAGAAGGAGAATTTTAAATTCTATTCTTGATTTAACAGGAAGCCAATGAAGGGAAGCTAAAATTGGAGAAATATGATCCCTCTTGTTGATTTTCATCAGAACTCTTGCCGCAGCATTTTGAATCAGCTGAAGACTTCGAACTGCATTTTGTGGACTTCCTGATAGTAAAGAATTACAATAGTCCAGCCTTGAAGTAACAAATGCATGGACTAGTTTTTCAGCATCACTCCTGGACAGAATGTTTCTAATTTTGGCGATATTCCGGAGGTGAAAAAAGGAAACTCTGGAAACCTGTTTAATATGGGATTTAAATGACATGTCTTGGTCGAAAACAACACCAAGATTTTTAACTTTATTACCAGAGGCCAAGTTAATGCCATCCAGATTAAGGGATTGATTAAGAACTTTATTTTTTGAAGACTCTGGCCCAAAGATTACAACTTCTGTCTTGTCAGAATTTAAATGCAGGAAATTTAAAGTCATCCAGCTTTTGATGTCATCAAGACATGACTGCAGTCGAAGTAACTGATTGGATTCATCAGGATTTATGGATAAATATAGCTGAGTGTCATCAGCATAACAGTGGAAATTAATCCCATGCTGTCTGATAATTTTGCCAATCGGAAGCATATATATAGTAAATAGAATTGGTCCAAGGACTGAACCCTGTGGTACTCCACAAGTGACCCTAGAGTTTGAGGAAGATTTATTATTAACATGAACAAACTGGAATCTGTCCGACAGATAAGATTTAAACCAGCCTAATGCTTTTCCCTTAATCCCTACAGTATGCTCAAGTCTTTGTAGGAGAATATTGTGATCAACTGTATCAAATGCAGCACTGAGATCTAACAGGACAAGTATAGACACAAGTCCATTATCTGAGGCCATGAGAATATCATTAGTGACCTTCACCAGAGCTGTTTCAGTGCTATGATGAGCTCTGAAGCCTGACTGAAACTCCTCAAGTAGGTCATTACTTTGTAAATGTTCACATAGTTGATTAGCAACTACTTTCTCAAGAATTTTAGATAAGAAAAGAAGATTAGATATAGGTCTGTAATTTACTAACTCATCTTGATCAAGAGATGGTTTCTTAAGTAAAGGTTTAATAACAGCTACTTTAAAAGCCTGTGGTACATATCCATTTACCAAGGATACATTAATCATGTCTAAAATAGGACCACTGATCAGAGGGAATACCTCCTTAAACAACTTGGTTGGGATTGGGTCTAACATACAGGTAGAAGGTTTAGATGAAGCTAAAATTTTAGATAGCTCAGAAAGCTCTACTGCTTTTAAACAGTTCAGACACTGCACAGGTTCTAAGGATTCCTCCAATGCTGCCTCACTTACTGAGGATGAGGTAATCATGTTTGGGAGGATGCCAATTATTTTATTTTTAATGGAATCAATTTTATTTATGAAGAATCCCATAAAATCATTACTGCTAAGAGCTAAGGGAATGGATGGATCAACAGAGCTGTGGCTCTGGGTAAGTTTGGCAACTGTACTGAAGAGAAATCTAGGATTATTCTTATTCTCCTCAATTAATGATGAAAAATATGCTGCTCTAGCTCTGCGAAGGGTCTTGTTATACAACAATAGACTGTTCTTCCAGATTAGGTAGGATTCCTGGCATCATGGTCATGGCATTAGACTTGAGAGCAGTGCGCATGCATACTGCCAAAAGCCGCAACTAATACACCTTTGATAAGCCAGAGAATAAAGTTTTCCTATGGACAGATGATGAGGTTAAACTGTTACTTAAGGAAACTTTGAATTATATCTATGCCCAGCCGTGGTTATATTCAGAAGAGTCAGCAGCCAAAACCGTACTCTGCTAACTGCCATTTTTCTTCTTCTGTGGTTTTTAAAATTGTAGGCAGCCGAAATGTTGTGCCTATGCATTGATTTTTACAATACTGGACATGAGCCAGAGATTCCCTGGAATAAGGGGTCTGTCTTTTCCTGTTTATATGACAACAGAAACTGGGACATTTTCAAAGCAATAACTCTGCAACCTGTTTTCAAACTGTACCATCAGAAGAAACATTTGCTGTTGTCGTGTAAATTAAAAGTAAAATCACAGCCATACTTTTCCGTTTTCACCAGAAATTGTCAGGAAAAAGGGGCCTTAGTCATAGCATTCATGTGATTTGTAAGATGTTAATCACATTTGCTCATATAAGTGATGCCACTTATCTACATTTTTACCATCATCTCTTTCAAACTAATTTTTCTTCTCCAGTCAAATTGAAAGGTGGCTAAAACTGTTACCACGCAGTTCAATGTCTGATTTTCCTTGTTTTTTAATTGGCAGTTTATGCAACAAGATAACACTGCATGATGCACTGTTTTGTGAAAAAGAATGTTTTTCTGAACAAATAAAAGGCTTTTATTTTATACTCAATACTAATTTATTTAAATTATTTATTACAGCAACCTTTCAAAACGATGCTGTTGGTGTACCAACACATTATTTGAGACAGCTGTTTTGTTTTTTTGCTTGAATAATAATAAACTTCTACAAAGTTGTAAACATGTTTAGTGCCAAATGTATGCAGATGATGCTGGTCATATATTTAGGTGGTATACAATGATTCTGTCTGATCCTACTTGTGTCTTTGAGGGTTTCTGCCTGCTTAGGTCCTGCAATGAAGTCTGAACATTTGCACATGTAGAAGCTCCATTTAAATGGATTTGCTGCACCTTGGGGAGACCTTGGGATTCCCCACTCTCTCCTTGTGTTTTAACTGCCAGATCCTTGCAAACCATAGTGTGAGTAAACCATCCAGGGTTATTTGATTGCCTACCAAATCTCGACCAGTTCTGTTTTGTGGATTCCTGCCTGTTTGTCTTGCCCCTGTCAGACTCTCCAATTGGCCTTGGATTTCTGGACACCGAAAAACTGAATCATGTCACGACCAAACCTGTCAGCCTCTTCCCCTTTTCGGAACCTCTGCCCCTTTTGGAAATCTCTTTCTGACAGGTGCCTTATCGTATATGACCCAAGCTTGGACCACAGATTCCCTTTCTGCCTCTGCCCCACACCCAACCTGCCTGAAGCAGATCATTCATTCAGTGATTCAGCTCACTCAAACAGAGCTCTTGAATCCACCGATCAGGACCAGTGCATCTTCCTGGCTTCTGAAAAGGTTAGTGGCTTTTATTCAGTGCACTTTAAATCCCACTGAGTTGGTCTCGGCCACTAACCTTTTTCTCCCCCTTGCAGTGGTTCCAGAGTGTGCTCCAGCCAGTTTGTTTCTGCTACTTCAGTTTCTCTAACCTTTTAAACTAGTCCTGTTTGGCTTAATTATCAGGTCTCCAGCTTCTGAGTTATTACATAGTAAGACTTTACCGTGGGCTGCAGATGTGTTAAAGAGACAAATAGTAGGATTCTCATAATTATTTAAGCATCATTTTCTATCTTCAAATTGCATCAAAATTGTTTATGCATTTGACAATAAGAAGCAAAATCAATTGTTTTATCATGGGTTTTTGATCAGCAGATTTAGATATAGTTTAAATACTTGGGAGTTATTTGTATTTCCATTTGATATCTGAAAGCATCCAAAACAATAAAACCTAATCTGGACTTTTTTTTTTCGTCTGAAGGTGTGTGTGTGTGTGTGTGTGTGTGTGTGTGTGTGTGTGTGTGTGTGTGTGTGTGTGTGTGTGTGTGTGTTGTTTTTTTTAAGCATCACTTTTATCAATGTTTTTGTGTTCATATATAAAAACACAAAAACATTGATAAAAGTGATGCTAGTTTTGATTAAGTTTGTAGTTTTAAACACTTTTTTAAAAAGCAAACCTGGGACTTGACCTGCAAATTAGACTGTAGAAAAGGTTACTATGTGATTTGAAGTGTTCTCTTCATGATTAAATAACTTCTAAATAATGCTTTACGTGATTTACATTTTTATTTAAAATTTATACTGCTATAAATTACTCATGGAAAAAAAATAATGGACAAAGTGGGAATGTAAAGAAATTTAGAATGTTAATTCAGAGTGACTGCACCAACCCTGATTGATCAGCTTTATTAATTGGAAGCTGCTTGACGGCCAACAGTTTATCCTCAGATTCTGCCAGTCACTGAGAGAGGCTGAAGGCCAGCTAATTAGCCTTTGACCCACTTAAAGTGGCACCTTGGCTGGTTTTGTTGTGGTGTGGTTATCTACAAAAACTGGTGTGAAACCTGTGCTGGATGTGTCAAGAGGCTGTTAAACGTCTTTATGGAGTATGACACCAGGGTTGATCTAAGCCAGGGGAATTAAGGAGAGACACACAAAGGCAATACAACAACAGATGTTCAGTTTGGTACACAGACAGATTTGAACAGTACAAAATATAAACATATTTGTTAATTTCTTGAAATTTTAAGGATATAAATTAACATTTTGCCTCACGTGTTGAAAGACATGTAATTCAAAGCAGGAAGATTTGGAGAATTTAGCATACACAAATGAATCCATGGAGAATGCTTTAATCCATTTGAAGCACAACTCAATAAAAAGCAGCTTACATGAAACAATTTTCTGTATCATTTGTGGGTTTTTTCTGCCTTTCACAATAATCCCAGATCAAATAATGCTACGTGCTGTGCTTGCATGCTTACTTTTGATTGAGTGACCTCCAAATGAAAATGTGTCACCTCTTCCATAAACCTCGACAAAAGACTATATTAAATGCTAATCCCTCACCATTAGGAATGGTGACAATTGGAGAATGGTGGGCTGGATGGGAGAAGAAACAAAAGACAAGGAGTTGGGGAAGAAAGGGATGTGGTATGTCACAATACACACAAAGAATTAGAAGGCAATAAAGACATGAGGTGATTGATTTTTTTCTAGTCCTTAACATGAATTGTGTTATTAGCTTCTTCCTATGACTCCAAATCCACTAAGGATGTGTAAGATTAGTCCTGGATCAGTGCTCAATGTTGTTACCTTCTGTGGTCAATTTGTATTCACTCAACAGCAGTCTTACAGGTAGCAGCAGAGTAGAAAAAAACAATTAGAGTCATGAAAGCTGATAGCTTGGGGCTCTCCAGGGCAGCTATACCATTACTGAGTTATTAGATGCTGAGGGTGGGGAGGGGTTGGCTCAAGTAAGAGCACAGACTGAGACAGAGGAGTTAGAAATTAGGATGGAAAAGGAACAGAAGGAAACGGGGGATGTGGTAAATGTTAGGTGAGAGAAAAGCTCAAATGAAAGGGAATATGAAAAGAACACTGTTGTCACAAATTGATGACGAATAAGCATAAAAGAAGTAAGGCATGTCTAACAGTGGGATACAGTGGCAACATGAGCCAGATTGGGACAGAGATTACACAATCCCTGGGCAACAGTGATGCAAGAGTTAGGGAGTTTGTCCTGTGACTGGCAGGTGGCCGGTTCGATCCCTCGCTCCGACTGTCTCAGTTGTTGTGTCCTTGGGCACCCACATAGCCTGCTGCCGGAGGTCAGAAGTCTGTCAGTCTGCCCCAGGGCAGCTGTGGCTACTAACATAGCTCACCACTGTCAGGGTGCGTGTGAATGGGTGAATGACAGATTATAGTGTAAAGTGCTTTGGGGTCGTCGGGAGTGATAAATAGCTATACAAGTACAGACCATTTACCATTTACAAGAGGGCAAAGTACACCAGTGAATGAAGACAAAGAACAGCTGATGAGCAACTTGGTTCAGAAACTCCCTGCACACAAGAAAGAAATAGAAACATATATTTATAGATGTTCTGATGTTTATCTTTATGTCCTTGTTGCAATTATTATATGAATCACAATAATTCAAAGCGGTTTTCCAGATAGCCTTTTTTTCAAAAGAAGGGTAATATCAAACCATTTTAAACAAAAATAATTAGCATCTTTGGAATTTACTTGAGCATTAAAATGTTTGCTAATGACTATTAGCACACTTTTCAACTTCTCAGGGAGTGGTGTGTCCGATACATCAATGCAATTTCAAAGTAATTTACACAATCTGTTAAGTGACTGCTATCTTTCTTTTTTGACTTAAACATTTAAATCCTATCAGATGTTATTTTCATCTATTTAGCTTCTTACGAAGTGTTGTCGGTGCATTCAACTTGAACATTGTGTCTTGTTTTGTGTCTGTGTGTTATGTGTTAATCTGTGTGAATTATGAACAGGTGTCTAACCAATGCTTCATTATGTTTAAATACCGACAATAAATATTGTTGATTCTTCTTAAGTAAGCTTGATATAACGAATTTATAGACTCATCATATGCACATGGCAAGACATATGCAGCAAATTCTGCAAATAGCAGGGCTGAATTGAATTAGCATACTCATAGGTCACACTTGTTAATACAATGGAAAATGATTCTTTTTGCCAACATAAGTAGTAAGGCTTTTAGAGCCTACTGTATATTTGTTTGCCCTGATAATATCGTTAATATTAGACAGTCTGTCCATCAGGTGGAGTGGGGGTGGCATAATGTTAGCTGTTGACTGGGAACACCTGGGCCCTGTCTTCCCATTCTGTTTAGACCTGGTTGCTCCCCATACCCGAGGCTGTCCTCTCTCTCTCTCCCATGGCAGGCAGTCTAAGCATTTGGTTTGGCCTAGTTGTGGTTTGCTGTAGTTATTATATGCTGTTTCTTGTATGCTAGACAAGAACCCTAATTTGTTTTCTCAAGTTTTATCCTGTAAAAATATTGGCCAATTATCAAAATCCCTTTTGTGTTAAAATATTTTGATAAGGCAGTTAATTCCCAACTTAGATTATACTTAAAAGAAAACAAGCATTTATGACTGTTTCAAATCTGCCTTTCATAAAATGTATTCTATTCAAACAGAAACCTCTTCAACTTCAGACAAGTTAAATAATCCTTGTAAACAGACCAATCAGGTTTGAATGTCTGGATCCCTCCAAAGAACAGACACACTGAAGGGGCAACAGTGAAACAACCCCAAAAATGAAAATGGTTATGCAAGTGGCGGCCATAGACAACTGTGGTTGCACAGGCAGTCCAAGTCCAGGATGACATATCATTTACAAGCCAAAAGGTTTGCTGCGTTTGTGCACCCTTAAGTATCGGAATTAAATCCTATGACCCATTATTAGAGTCTTTGTCGATGCAGTGGTTCTTGGGTTTCTCATGGTGCATGATAATACCTGGCCGGTTCCTGAAGGATGAAGGAATTGATACCATTTACTGGCCTCCAATCTCCCCTGACCTAAATCCAATTGATAATTTCTGCAACATCATGTTTGGGTCCATCCCATACCACCAGTTTGTACCTCAGACTGTCCAGGAGCTTGGTGCTGCCCTGGTCATGACCTAGGAGGAGACACCATCTGCCATCTCATGAGAAGCATGCCCCTTCTAGATGACAAGCATACAAGTGTGGAGGTCATCCAAACTACTGAGTACCATTTGGTGTTGCACCACTGATATTTTAGCAAATTGGGCTAGCCTAACGCATCAGTTATTCAGCTATGCTTTCTGAGTGACTTCAGATTAAGCCCTCTATGGGGCGGTCATAGAACCTCTACTTAATTAGTTACACTGACTGCTGTTATACCACCTTAGCCCCTTTCACACCAGCCCTGCCCTATTCTGCCCGCTCAGCTCTGCCGGGCTCCATTCTATTCTACTCCTACATTTTCTGTGCACAAGGAAAATAAAAAGGCTCCATTTCATTATTTGTACTAAAATATCAGTCGTACAAAACTGTAAGGTCATTTACCCATTCACATATACATTCACACCCTGACAGTGGTGAGCTATATTAGTATCCACCCCTGCCCTGAGGCAGACTGACACAACTGAACAAGTTTATAATTCATTTAATTATAATTAATTATCTTAAAATGTCGAAACCATCCGGCAAAATTTTTTAGGCCAAGCTGACCAATGGCTTTATTTTGGCAGTTCAACATGCACAATTAAACACAGTGGGACTGAAATAACTAGCCACATAGATCGCGTCGGGGCGGGGAGCTCGCTGCGGCAGCACTTTTATGCAGCTGGGACCCAGCTCCACCGCGGTACCGCAGCTCGCAGCCAGCACTGCGGCAAAACAAAAATATGCAACTGGGATCCAGCTCTTCACCACGGTACCACAGCGGAGAACTCGCTGCCAGCATATCTGTGAAAAACATCTGATAAATTATTAATTCATTCTTTCATTCATTCATTCATACTTTCTAATTGTCGTTGGGTTATATAATCTCATTCATTGCATTATAGCAATGAATGCATATTTTTTAACAAAGACTTAACTTTCTTAAAAAAAATATGTGAAATCTAATTTCTCTTTCATTTATATTTCTCCCCACTGATATTCACTGGGCATGGAAGCTTTCAGTCTTACTTTTATCTCTGGGGAAATCCTGAGAAACACTTACAGTGGTCTAATTTTATTTGACTTCCGTTTTTATCTTATCTACCCTTACAAGATAATTCAAAACAGCACTCCTAGAATACATTACAGTGTGGCAATTGAAATATGATATGACCCATATGGGACTGATGTTTGGGAACTAAAAGGTTCTGCAAAACAAAACGAAAAAAGGATTGAATGGATAATAAACATTTCTGAAGGCAACAACCACACCAAAAAAATCAACCTGAAGCTGGTAATCTGCAGTATTTATGGCACGTTTGGGATTCTATTTTTCTCTGAACTCTTTGCACCAGTGTGTTAAGGACTCCAGTTATGTCCATCATTTATACTGTGTAGTTGTCTTGCTCCCTCGATCTTTCATTTTTCACTCTTTCAGTCCACCTGGGCCTGGCTATATCTGCGTTTTAATTGCCTGTGTTACAATCCCTGCAGTGAAATTCAGCACCTCGTTAAAGCTTTAGGCAAAACCTGATTCATTCAGTGAAGATCAGGCAATTAAAGGGATGTTGGCATGGTGTTCCTTTTGGCTGATTTATTGATTGGCTGACTGCAGTTGGCTCTGTCTTCCATCCAGACTCTTTGCTCATGATATCTCTCCAAACTCCCGTTTTATGAAGCAAATTAAAATCCATCGAGCACGTACATTTGTGAGCTATTGATGGCTGAGTCTTAGACTTCTGTTTATTCACTTGTTATATAAGGAAATGATGAATTGACCATGTTTCCAGAAACAAAAACAAAAAAACAGCACATACATACAAAATGGAGAATCATCTTTATTATGTTGAGGACTTTCAAAAACTGAAGCATATGTAACATGATTTAATGACACCTAAAGTCTTCAGCTCCCAAAAGGGCGCTAAACCTGATTTCTTCCCAGCTTCTTTATTCCTGCTGTAGGATTAAGTGTCCGAAACTCTAACATGTAAGTAGTCATAGCAATTTGTGACCTTCAAAAATTTGCTAACAGTTGCACAATGTATGTTTAGGAATAAAAACAGGACTGTGTTAAAAATGCATTATTTTTCTTTTCTGTCTGTTAGTGCAAGGTTCTGTCTTTAATTTGAGCCACACACGGGCAAAGATGATTAATGGACTTCCTATGCACTCCGATAGGTTCTCAAAGGTGATTTAAAGGTATAATAATCCTTTACGATATTGCTCTGTGGTTTCAGGGCCATTAAAACAACACCAAAGGTGTCAGAGGAACACAAACAGTTCATTTAAAACAGATTGCTGGTCTAGCATGGGACGGGGCCCGAGACACTGGGGAGCTGTTGTAAAGAAGCCACTACCCTGGATGTTAGCACAGAGGAGAAACACAAAACATTTAGTGTGGCTCACTTCTCTGATTTCCTTGTTAATCCATATAAACACAGGCCAATAAGTCCCTGGGTAGTTGATTACTTTACACCAACTTCATGCTTTGCCTTTATGTGCACAACTGATCAGAAATGAATGCCTTTAATACAAAGATGATGGAAGCATTTGGGTTTTCAAAAAAAGCCATTGTAAATATTATTCATGCAAATACTAAACAAAGATTTACATTACTAGTTTTGTGAAGATCTACAGTAGGAACTGATGAACAGGACATTTGAACTGTGAGCAGAAAAATGTCCACCGAGCTTCTAAAATGTATTATGCTCTGTCCAAAAACTGCTTCTAAGACCAACAATATTTAGCTGATGATCTGACTAGTTCTAACCTTACCCTTTAGTTTGTGAGAGTCCTTAAAGTTGGTTTATTTACTAACTGCAAAGTTAGAACTAAGTTAATTATCAAAGAGACACTCATAAGGAAGCATCTACCTCAGCTGCATGAGAAGAAACCACTCGCTCTATTGGCAAGATGTGAAATTACAAGACATTGTACTAAGCCTGATTTCAGTATTACAACCTGTTTGAGTGTTTTGCTGTGGCAGAACTCAGTTAGGAAACCTGAAGAGATTTGACCTGAAGAGCATGGCTTGGGTTGGCTTGGTAGGGTACAATAAAAAAGAAACAACTTCCAGCCTGGTCAAACATTTTAATAGTGTGTATGACAATAACCTACAAAAATGCCTCATTGGTCAACAAACATTGACATATATTTTAATCGCTCTGACAGCAAACGTTGACTTAACTGTGAAGTTCAAATGGAAATTGTATTATTTTAACACATGTGACTGTTCATTATTATTCAACCCTCAAATTTGGCACTTTGTGGAGCACCTTTTAGCTTTTATAACTGCCAACACACAGTTTCAAGGAATATTCACCCATACTTCACATGCAAAAGCATGTGGCTGTTTGATGTCTTACTTACCTTCTTTAAATCCCACCAAAGATTTTCAATCGGATTTAAATCTGGTGACTTAAAAGGCCCCTCCAAGATATTCCAGGATATTTTGTAGGGATAGTGTTCCCCCGATCATAAGCCTGGCTTTTAGCACTGCAGACTTGCTGCCGGTTTATAAGTCCAAACAGTTCTGGTTTGGTTTCATCAGTCTATAAAATTGTCTCCAAAAACTCATTAGACAAATTCCTCTTTGCATATTCTATTTGACTTTTGATGTTCCTTGTGTTCAAGAATGATGTGCATGTTGGGGTTTGAGCATCAAGTCCTTATTTAAGCAGTGCATGCCTTATGGTGGCCACTGAAGCAGTAGTAGCAGCATTCATTATGTCATCCTTTAGGTGTCTTGAAGTCACACAAGGATTTTTCTTAACTGCCCTGAGTAAATTGCTAACAGCTCTTGATTAAATTTTGGTCTTTCTTCCACAGCTAGGCAGGTTTGCAGCTGTTCCATCAGTTTGGAACTTTCTTATAATGCTCCCAGTGGTGTCTCTTGGAATATGAAATATTTTAAAAATCTTATACTTAAATCCCTCCAGCTGTAAGGAAATCATCTCTTCACTCAGTTTTTGTGAAAGCTCATTTGTTTTTCCCATGATTGCAACTCCCCTTGATACCTTCATGGGCGGGGTTTATATATGCACATCACAGCTGAAGCAAATGAAGTGTCATTATAGACTTCCCAGTGGCCTAATTATAATTCATCTCTACTTCAGGCCAGACATACTGTCAAACAGCTTTAAAAACAAATATTGTTGCACACAATACTACATTCATCCATCCATCCAATTTCCGTCATGCTTGTCCCTCATGGGGTCGTGAGGGGTGCTGGTGCCTATCCCCAGCATTCAATGGGCAAGAGGCAGGGTTCACCCTGGAAAGGTCCAATACTACATTATGAATTCCAAAGCAAAATATTTCCCTTGAAAGTAGATTATATATATATATATATATATATATATATATATATATATATATAAAGTAGGAGAATATTGGTGTCAGTTAGTCAACTCTGAAAACTTTTAACATTTTCAGAGTACCTCAAACCACAGTCTGATAAGCCACAGTTCCAGATCCTACATTAGTTTTAGATGAAAATAAACATATACCCTTAGTTTTTTTATCCAATTTTGCACCTTAACAGTTAAGTAGAGTTTTTCATTTCTGACTGTGTTTATACAGTTATCATAGTTATAGTAATTTAAACCACTGATCTTACTCTTCTCTTTTGTTATTCTTAGGTATTTGATAACTAAGAAGAGGGATTTATGTTCACATTGTTTCCAGATTTTTACATAAACTTATCATTATCATGAATGTGTATAATGTTAAGATTTTAACATCTAAACCTGTGTTTTTCCAGGGTGGAATGAAAATTCAGTGACTTAAGGAGTATCTGAGGATGCTGGAAGCTCTTTTGAAGAAACCAGGAGGGCTTTTGAGGGAAGTGGAGATGATGCTCTGAAGGACCTTGTATCCTCAAGAGCATCTTGCAAAACAGCAACAGCTAGAATTTAATCATATCTGATCTCATCACTTGCATTTCACAGTTCTGCAGTCAATGAACAATGCAATAAATACTATTTACCTTTGCCTGACCTTTACTCCTCTGAAACATTTTGGGTAGCTGCCAAAGGAAAATAATTCAAAATTATTCTGCTAAGAAGAGACACAAAGAGGAGAGGCTACAGGTTGTGTACTCTGGGCTGTCAGGCACTTTAGACATATCACTCAAGGAGCAGAAAGAAGCAAAGAGGCTCAGCCAAAACAAAGATTCTGTGCTAAGCCCTTCCCAGACTGGAGAACCTCATTGTAAATATACTCAAACCAAACAAAACCTCACATACAGACACACATCTGGCTGTGGTCAGTCATTTTAATATTTTGTCAGTTTGGTACCAGTCAATATGAACTTAAAGATATAAATAAATGCTGCTGTGACAGGACCTCTGGCGGTGCTCTTCTTCTGACAGCTGTTTACTAAAGATGTGAGTGGAAATCCAGTTTTCTGGAAGATAGATTGGACACTTGAAAACAATGACAGACTATTAGCAGTCAAAATCTGCATAACTGCATTGCTCTCTCTCTCTATCTATCTATATATAAAATCCATATAAAACTTTTAGGATTTGTGCATCACTTGTGATGAATTCCATGCTCTTCAGGTGATAGACTGACAGGAATGGAGATCCCAGATGTACAAAGCTGTCTTCATTGCTGTTTTTACTTGCATGTTTTTCAATTGGATGCACCATACCAAAACTTGCAATGTAAGCAAGCATGTCCAAACTGAGCAGAATATCAATAACCCACCTCTTAAAGAGGTAATGGCCACCTCTGCACACTCTGCACTGAAGGTGACTCTCTTTTCGTAATGGCTGTCACAAAGACCTATGTTGCAACTTGAATTGATCTGCAGTTATATTGTCTCCCTCTTGTTCTTAAAACCCATGCATCAGTTTCTGTGGTGCATGCTGATGCCAAGGTCATTTTGAACGTAAGAATGATAGAGTCTGACATTAGCCCCATTGCCTCTGAATGGGCAGATGCTTTGCTTCAGAAAGTAGGTTGCCAAGTGTCTGCTTTTATAACCCATCGAGGCTGGCTGAGAAGAGTTGGCAGGCTTGTGTAGAGAAACTCCCTGTGCGTTTACTTAGCGCAGATAGACTGTGCTGTGTTACCATTTAGAGGACAATGAACATACAAAATTGGTTAGCCACACACACACTCATGTGTGTGCACACACGCGCAAACTTTGCTGAAATTAATACATGGAGCAGCATAGCTATTATAGGAAGTGACTTTTGAAATTTATTTTGAACTTTAAATCTATCAAGATAACAAGGTAGCAAAAGACTATGCTTACAACACTTTAAAAAGGACAATATTCTTTTTTGAGATCCATTAAAAATGTGTGTAAATTGGGTGAACAAAACTGAGAAATGTAAAAAAAAAAAAAAAAAAAAAATATCCCTAGAATATTATCATCCTGAATTTTATTACCTTTAGTTCATTACAGCCCATTTGTTAATTCATGGTACTATTCCATCTGCCTCTTCCAATAAAAGCTGAAAGGGTTATTGCATTTTTTTCAGCTATATAAAACTGCCCGTATTTTATCTTATATATGTCTTTGGGGTATTACAGTCAGTATGGCACTATATTTCTACAGAGATTCATGATCCTCATTTGAACTGTAGAAAAACCTAAAGTAAGTTACAATATAAGTTCTCATCCACTTTTAATCAAATTAATTGAGTTTTTTTAGTTTCAATCACTTTAAAATTATTCAAAAGTTGAATTGTCTTTTATTATCTTTAAGTTCAGCTACATTGTTTCCACCTTCTACATCTTGATGGGCAGTGTGCACTCACACATTGCTGCTTCTGCACAGTTCCCCTTTCTGCTTTTACCTCCGGTAGTAGGAAAAAAAGAAACACAATAGTAGGATTATAAATGAAGAAATCTAAAAAAAATAAATGAGTAAATAGAAATGCAAAATTGAGAATCTGAATAATAAAATTAAGTCAAGTATAGAAGCACATTGTTTCCTAGTCTGTCCACCTTGTGTCCCCAGCTTTTTTCATGTCTTCTTTATTATTTACGTTGGTGTATTTCCTCCTTTATTTCCCTACTTTTCTGGTTGTGTTGCCTTCATACACATGACATAATATTTGCAAAATGTAAACTTAATTCTAACTTGGCTCGGCTTAACATTTTATAGTACACTTACTGGCCACTTTATTAGGTACACCTGTCCAACTGCCCATTAACGCAAATTTCTAATTAGCCGGTTACATGGCAGCAACTCAATACATTTAGGCATGTAGACATGGTAAAGATGGTCTGCTGCAGTTCAACAGAGCATCAGAATGAGGATGAAAGGTGATTTAAGTGACATTGAATGTGGGTTTTGGTGCCAGACGAGCTGGTCTGAGTACTTTACAAACTGCTGATCTACTGGAATTTTCAAGCACAACCATCTTTAGGGTTTAGAGAGAATGGTCCGAAAAAGAGATAATCCTGCCATGTATCAATGGTTCAGGCTGCTGGTGGTGGTGTAATTGTGTGAGGGATATTTTCTTGGCACATTTTAGGCTCCTTAATACCAATTGAGCATCGTCTCAATGCCACAGCCTACCTGAATATTGTTGCTGACCATGTCCATCCACTTATGACCACAGTCTACCCATCTATTGACGGCTACTTCCAGCACAAAAACACGCCATGTCATAAATCACAAATCATCTCAGACTGGTCTCTTGAACTTGACAATGGCATCCACAGTCACCAGATCACAAGCCAATAGAGAGTCTTTGGGATGTGGTGGAATGGGGGATTCACATCATGGATGTGCAGCTGACAAATTTGCAGCATTTGCGTGATGCTATCATGTCAATATGGACCAAACTCTCTGAGGAATGTTTCCAGTACCTTGTTGAATCTGTGCCACGAAGGATTAAGGCAGTTCTGAAGTCAAAAGAGATACCCTTAGGAGAAAACTGACGAAAATTGTTCGGGGATGTCTGTGTAGAGGCAGAAATGACATGATGTGATGGGAAAATTACACAGACAGGATTATATTTTGTTTATTAATGTATAATGTATAATGCTTTTTGATACAGGAAAGGTGTGTGTGTGTTTGCCTTACCTCCTCTGATTGGAGGGTGTGAATGGCAGGTGGGTCTTTACAGCTGGAGCACATCATGGTCCAATTAGGAGAAACTTAAAGAGGACCAGATAACCTGAGCCAGACACCATATTGTTCCAACTCATTAAAGGAGAAGTCCGGTCAACAAGGAAAAATCAGTGGATCATTACCTATACCTAAAATTAATACATTTCGCACTGATTTAATGAATTTAGCGTTGATCAGTAAAAAAATTTTGGTGATGACCAAATATGGGCATAAATGGCCACCTGACATCACACCCTGTGACGTCTCGGTGCGGTGAGGCACCGCACTTTACAATCTAATTCAATAGGAAATGTTGTACACAGCTGCGATCAACAACAATTATTTCGGATTTCGAGAGGACTTCACCATTGAAATTCGCGAGAGCTACATTGTTGAAGCAACAATGCCCACGTGCATGGCAGTTGGATGTTCCAATAAAACAGGTAAAAGTAAGAAAAACATTAGTTATTTCGCTTTTCCGATTTATGATCCACCACGGGTTTGTCGTTGGATTGCCACTTGAAGAGGGAGGATTTGCTGAGTGATATGACACATTTATTTCATGCGACTTTGGTCTTCTTTTTTCTAAAGTCGCTTGTAAATTTCATGAGTTACAGGTTGCAGTTTTTTGGCTTGTTTCTGAAAGTGAAGTCGCTTGTTTGGGCTTTAAACTAAGTGACGCTGAAATATCCCTCCGCCTCATAACCCACTGGAGCTCATCCTGACAAAGGAGTAAAGTATACTCAGAAGGAGCCGCTCTGCCCATATTTTCTGCAGTTTACGGTTGCAGTAACTGATGATAACTGCTGAAAGTAGATTAGGCGGTGCAGATCACCATTTTGAGCAGAGATTGGTTCTAAAGATGAGTTTTTACTCCCTCATAATATTGCAGAACCCAACCCATAAACCGTACTTTAATGCTTATTTGTTGTATTTTTATGTCTAAAATGTAACATTAGTATTACTTTAAATTTAAATGCTTAATATCATGTCTATCTTTGTTTAAGAGGTAAAAAAAAAAAATTCTGCATGAAAACGGGTATTTACTTACAAGGGGACAAATAGGGCATTGGGACTTGCTCAACGGCCGATCCCGTAACCTGACGTCACAAACTGCGAGGAGACAGTACTGTTCTTGACCAACATGGATGCCTCCACTAAAGCACATTCAAATGAAAATTACTTTAATTAAAAAAACTTATTTTTTGAAAAGTATGTAATGCCTTTATATTTAAAGTACTTTCAGCAGTTTGAATTCTAATTTTGACCAGACTTTTCCTTTAAAGTGGTATTCAGGTCTCTTCCTAGCCTGTTATTTGTGCACTACTTGCCCTTTGCTCACCTCTCGTTGTTCTCCTTCCAGGATGTTGTTCCTTTGGTTGCTCCTTTGAATCCACTGTCTGGATTCACCTTGACTCCATCACCATCCCTCATGTGCCTGTACACCCTACAATGCTTCCCTAGAAACAGAACACAAGGATCAGTACCAGCCCACACCACTCACCACAATCTGCTAACCTCAGCCTTTGTGGGTTCACTCACCTCATCCCTGGAATCTTCATCATCACCTCAACAGCAAGACTCTTTCATCACCTTCATCATAAACTACCCTTCATTGCGTCCCTTAATAAAATTAATCTCCTACTCAGTGCTGACCTGGACTACTACCCTGAGTCTGGAAGAAAGATGCATTATTTCACTGTTGGCAATAAATGGTTTAAACATCTCTCCCTCATCCATTGTTGTTTCCTAGTTAAGGGTCTCACATACTGACAAACATGACAGTTAAAATGTTGAAATGCAATGCGGTACCGCGCGCAAGCTATTTTTAGAAACACAACGTCACGATGATGTCACATCACGTGGTACGCAGTGGGGCAAACTCCGGAAAGCTGCCGTTGTTTCGCTGTAAGAGACGTGCGTTAGCCTAGGTTTTACTCGGTAAACGACTGCTTTTTCCAAATCTAAGACCATGGTTTTTAAACATTGTTGCTATGGAACATGCAACAGCGACTCGAGTTACGCTGATCGGCCGCATATGAAGGATGTTTTCTTCAAGACTGCCAAGGAGAAATGTGTACGCTTGGAACACTGGGGCGGTCGGCCTACACAACAGTTCAACCCGGAAAAAGTTACAAAATTCAAGTACATATGTAGCAAGCATTTTGTCGGAGGAAAGGGCACAACCGAAGAACATCCTGACCCAATTCCAGCGACATCAAGTCAAGGTAAGAGTATTTTGGTGGCCGACATGTTAATAAAGTAGCGCCTGCTACCATGATCGCATATAGGCTATCATGGTAGCAGGCGCTAACATGATAGCCTGCTACCAGGCTTACTCAAAAACATTTCAAATGAGACAAACATTAAACATATACCCATTCCTGGACGGTGATTGCAAACAACAACAAAAAAAAAAAAACGGCCGACGCTGCCATGATCGCCGCGCAGGAAAAAAAAAACAAAGCTTACCGTTCATCAACTCGGCCAGTTTTCCAGTCTTTTTAAGCCCTCGAACCTCAAGCCATCGTTTGAGCTGAAGGTTGGTGTGTTCTTCGACAGTTCGACCAGTAAACCGTGCGCCTGGGACATAGTCTTGGGAAAGTTTAACGGCTGTAAAGTCGGTCATATCCGTTATCCGTGCGTTCTCTCCTGTATGCGTTCTCTCCTGTATGCCCTACCTAAGCGGCAAAAGGGGCGTTGCTCTTGAGACGGTGACGTCACGTGCGCGGTACCGCATTAGTGTTTGACAAAAAAACACACAGCTTTCATCATGTCTATAGATAAACTGACTTTTAGATTTTAAGTGGCCTCACCAGCTTATTTTAAGGACCGTTGATGTCAAGAATAAAGGAAAAAATATCAAAGATAGGGTCGCGAACTGGTGACTTACATATCCATAAACATCTGAAAATACCAGGTCATTGTAATAAAAACAATAAGCTTGCTTGCATATTATTTTAAATCACGTTTAGGTGGGTTTCCACATATTTCAAAGTAATGCATTGTTTTAATTAATTTAATTAAACATATTCTTATTTTGCCACCAATAAGCCTGAACCTTAATTAAGTGTAGCTGAGTATCACTTAACTATACATCAGCAATACAATTATCTTTGGGATAATTGTATTGGGAATTCTTTGACTAGATGTGGGCAACAGGGCAGACTTCAAGGGATGTAAGTCATAAACTTTCAGGTGCTAAAGGTTTTCACCCTAACAAAATTCTGTGCAGTTTGTGTAAGGCTTCAGAAGACATTCAGAAATTACCATTATTATGTTCAAAACATTTATACCACCTTCAAAATGAAACTCCAACTACAGCTTTAAAATGGCCTGTCAGGCTCCCTCCATTTCTAGTTAATCATCTGTGTGGCTCATTTTGTGGTGACCCTCAAGTGACTGTCTATAGTATTGAGCAATAATAATCAAGGCTATAGCAGAGGGCACAGAAAACAGCAGCATGAATGTGATGAAGGTTGTCCGTTATTTGCTGCAAAGACCCGAATGCTCTCAATAAGGTTCAGGTAAGACCAACATTATTAGAAAAGCTCAGAAAGGGAGGCAGGCCAGTGTCCCTCGGATTTACTGGGGGCAAAGCCAATCATAACCAATTTCGCATTTCTTGTGTGTAAATGCATCTTGTGGAAGAGAGATGGGTTGCAGTGTGTTTTCTGTGGGTTTTTTTTTTTTTTTTTTGGGGGGGGGGCGCTTTTTTGAGTGGTGCACCTTTCCATGCTTGTATCTTTGACTGCAAAAATGTTTTACAAATTACAGAGCATCCAACACTATCATTTAAATTATTCATGTGACCTATCAGCTTGTCCTCTAGCCTCGACTTGACCATATTTATTGGCTTAAAATTCAAGCTAGATAATAGAATACAAAAAGCATTTTAAGCTGCAACCAGTCATACTTGCTTATGGCAGCTATGTTGTGGCAGCAGGCAAGTAGCAAAATGTAAGAATACAAAGTGAGCTAATTTATTTTTTTTGAATGGAGTTTCTAAGAAAATTTTTTTTGGCAAAATGTTTCAGTCGTAGGGAAATGTTCAAGTCAGAGCATTAAAAATACAAATTTAACAGTAAAAATACCAACAAATAAATAACAATGCAAACATTTGTAAAAAAAAAAAAAATACCCTGTTCGGGGGCAGCCAAGCCATGACATAAAGGCAATCAATTGTTAAACCTCAAACCAGCTACAATCAAAGTTGGGCCAGTTTTATAATGATTTATTTACAAGGTGTGACTTTTTTTTCCTTCTGTTTACCCCCGGGGCTAGTGCCAAAAACAAAAGGCAGTTGTCTGCTACACAGCTGTTAACAAAATGGGCTCTCCACAGAAAAAAAGTGTTGTTGGTTTGGGATGAGAGGAGAAGGAACGATGACAGTCCATGGCAACATCATCTTATTTGCAATCTGAATACTGGAAGTCCTGAAAACGACGTGGGCTACATTGATAACTGGCAAACTTTCTGGGGAAAATGTGAAAATTCTTTCATGCTTGTGCTTGCACTGAACTCAGGGTTGACTGGATGCAGAGTTTAGTTACCTGATTGATTTGACCTGTTCTGAAACCGAAAACGCTGAGTATGACAGAGAGGTACTCTATTTAGAGTATCTGCTGTCTACTCAGGGTAGATTGGCCATTCTTTCCAAAATGGGGCACTGGACACAGATCTTACGATATGACATTATGATTGTTTGATTACTTTAGCTGGACTTTCAAGTGATTGGCTCATCCCGAATCAAGTGATTTGGGATGAGCACATTTGGTGTTACACCACCATTAAGTTTATTTGGTAGGTAAACACATGTTCATGCTATGGGGGGAAATCATTCTTCTAAATATATTGATTTTGTAGACATCTTACAGTGTTTTCATTTTCTCTTGTAGTGCCCTTCTCTGATCTAAACAAAAGTATTACCATATCATGCTTGAATTTAACTGTTTCCTGCTGCTTTCAGTTTTTCTTATCATACGCTTTCATTTTTTTTTGTCATTTTTGCTCCCATAGTGTTTTCTGCTTCATCTTTTGCCACAACATATCTGGCAAAGGCATCTGGCAGTTAATGTCTTATCAAACATGGAACAACATAATATGTTAGATGCCTGCACAACAGGGTGACTATCTCCCAGCGAGACACCAATCCAAAGATTTTAAAGACACTGATAGGGATTGTTAACAGAGGGGTTACTGACAGTCTTCCAAGCTGGCTTTTCTAAGAAGTGTGACAAAAGAGCAGCAGTAGGAGATGTGTCTGTTCCTGTACCAGATATCATGTAAGTTTTGGTGGCATCTTGCATGGTGATCATTGGTGCTGAAAACCTGTGATGTTATCCAGACTTACGAGCAAATGGAGTCCTAGGATAACACACACATGCAAGCTTTTGTCAGATGTTCAGATCAAATCTCTCTCTGATCTTTGAAGGAAGTGCTGTCCAACTCATAGGCTTGATAGTAAACGGAAATCACAAAATACTCTCCACTGTCGACATGCAGAGGGGGAAAAAAACATCTAGGAAACTAAGCAAGCACTAAAAATTATATTCACAGCTTTCCATTAGAGATTTTATTTTCTTCTTATCAGTCATTGCTAGAAAGATAATTGAGCTGCAGTGACAGGAATGGAGAAAAAATGGACAGAGATTTGCTTCAAGATACAATATTTGGAGATTATGATGACAGGAAGGAAGTGGGAAAAAGATCCCAAATAATTTGGCTCAGCTTGATAATAAATGTAACCTTTATTCAAATGATGTCATATTATATGGATATTTATGTGAATATGTCAGTTGTGATTGTACATGACACAGTGATGTTTGGACATGATGTAAAGCAGTTCTGGAAGCCACTCACTGAGAATGAGTAGTCATTTTGCATTGAAAAATGAGTCTATTATTTATCCATATTTATTTTATATTCACCACATGTTCATGAGGCATTTCTAGCAACTTTATCCCTTGACGGATGTCTTTTAGTACTAAGAAACAGATGAGGCTCAGCCACCAGGGCTGCAAAAAACAATGTACTTTACTTTTAGAGTCATCAACGTTTTCCTCTCCAGGGACCAGACTTCCTTACCTCGACCTACCACTGGACCGGGCAACACATGCTCTTCTCTATTTCAGCTCACATGCTTGTCTTCCTGCTCTCTTTTGACTGTGTATCATCAAGCACCACTATAGACAGATATGGATGTTTGCATTTTTCAAAGAGACTCACTCTCATGATCAAATCATCAAAATAACAGAAATTACAAGACACATTTATTTTTCTACCAGTAGTTGGGGACCCCCCCTATGTTGTCAGAATGCAAAAAGTTCAAATGAGTGCATGATCTTTGTATTCTGGGATCATGTTCATGAACAAGCACCATTATGGTAAAATATTTCTGCCAATTTTACAATTGAATCCTCTAGTTATACAGGTGAGGATTTAAAATTTAGCCATGACAAGTGTTTCCATTTAGTACTTTTAAAATATAGGCAGTTTGAGCCAGTAGATGTCTGTTTTATTTAGTGTTTTTTCCCACTGACCCGGTAAGGCCAGAGGGTTGGTGAACACCTTCTGGGGGGAAAGGGAGGGATTTCTAAAGAAATCTGTGAGATGGTAGAATAACAACATAAAGAAATCATTATAAATGAAAACATAAATATAATAATTCAAATCATGCTTGTATTATTGTATATGGAATAATTTCTTGAATAATTTTAAGGATGTAATAATACACCGAGATAAATATCTCGATCACAGATCAGGCTGAACTAATTATGTACAGTTTCAGCTTCTTTTCCTTCCCTTGAGAAGTATTGGGGTGTGTACATTTGAGACAGAAACAGAGAGGGGAGAAGGGACTGATCTCTTCCAAAATGCCTTAAAGAGCAATGAGCAAAATGTTACCACTAGGTGGGCTGTTAAGCACTGTCTGTAGAGCAAAACAAGATGTGTGGAAAGCCATGACTCTCTCTAACTCCACTCCATAACTCCAGAACGAATAGCACTTTCACATTAAGTGACCAAATACAGACGGAAGTTGATATATTTTTCTCTAGTCGCTTTTTTGAGAAAAGGTTGCTCTATAGGTCTGAAAAGTCACTAAATATAGCGGGAAATTTGTTAAATTGGCAGCAGTGACCAGAGTTCTAATGTATAAAGCTTGCTCAAAAAAGGGCCTTAAATGTGCGTATGTCTCTTTACGTAATGCAAAAGTTGGGATCTATATAAAAAAAAGAAAACCTTGATGGGAAAATGTGCAGTTCTTACTGCAACTCTGACACAGGCTTGTGCTAATTTTGGAGACAGGGAAAATTGACGACGCAGATGGTAAAGTTGTGAATTGCAGTCAAACTGCATCATGATTCCTCTCAGACAATCAGTTTACTGCATGTCAGACATTAAACATAGATTGACTTTGTTGTAAGGATTCAAAACCCCAGTGTTATTCATGCTTGCGCTGGTGACACATAACTATACAAAAGGATTTTAATAAAAATAAATATCTTAAATAAAAGTCTGCACACCATTTCATCTGGGTTTTCAACAATCACATTCCTCTCCCTGATGTTCAGTGGGATGTGTTACACAGATTAACACATAATTGTGACAAGGTGTGAGGCAATTACTTTAATAGCTGCAAATGGTCAAATACACTCATGCGTAATGCTGCACAGTGGATAAATTGGCACGGTTAGAAGACCTTGCAGATGGGTGAATTAGAAGGAAACATTGCTTCAGTTTTCAAATATTTCGTGGCCAAGGATGATGACTAGCCAAGATAAACTCTGAGCGTTGCATTTTGTTATAACTTATAGGGTAAAGTGGCTACATTTCCCTTCCAGGTGCTGAAAGGCCACTCTCCTACCCTCAGGTTGCAGTGCGTTTACCACTCACACACATGCAGCGCAGCATCCATCAGCTTCCTAAAATGCTTTTTGCAGTGTTTTATTTTTATTTATTTATTTTTTGGAGGGGGGGTGTTCTTTATCATTGTTGTGGAAACCTCTCATACCTCCTGGTCTTGCTCCTCTCTATGCATGTCAATCTGAATGCATAGCCTCAAAGGATTATACCTGTCTTCTGATGTTTACAACAGCAATCAGGTTTAATTTTTAATAGGTTTTTGTAATCTGGGTAACATATGTGTTTGTGCCTCTGATTTACAATGTTATTAAACGCATCTCTGTGATTTTTTTACAGAGCTTTGTTGTTTTTTTTTCTCCGTGATTGCCATGACCCCGTGATGGAAAAAAAAAAAAAACAATCAGCTGATCCATTTTTAATACACATTGACATTCATGGGGTACTTTGCATTGACCATTTATTGTTGAAGTTTGGCGTGTAGTGGGCTGAACATGAGGCAGAACCAGGTATGCAAATGTACAGGTACAGCTGTGATCAATAAAGGAAAAATGCATGCTGGAGTACATGCGCACGGTTTTATAAATCAGAAATGTTTTGCCCTACGCCATTTTCTTTTTCGTGGCGTACGTACATTTTTAGTATGAATTCAACTCAAAGCTTTATAAATGAGACCCTAGGTGCTTCCTAAGATTAGACGTATTCCCGCCGCTGGCCTTGCACTTGCTCACAAATATTTTGCAGTGAGCATAATCTGCAGCGCATTTTGAAAGCCATACTTTCGACTGCTTCTATCCGCCATGCTTGATTTGTTTACTGGACCAACGGCTACATCGCCCACTCCTCCAATCCTTCAGTGTAAAAGTGAGGCATTTAGGTACCAAAACATGGTACTGTTTGATTTTACGTGAATTGGTACTCAGTAGTACCGACAGGATTTGGTTGGTACCTATAAAAGTACAGAATTTGGTACCCATCCCTATTCAGACTTATTTGGTGGAGTGTTCTTTGGGTTTGTTCCACTTGCTGCGGCTGAAGCCTCAGCAACCTACACACTGATGGGGAGGGAAGCCCCAGGATGGGCTTCATCCCATGCCACAGCCTTCTGTCTCAGGAGCACTCTTGTGGAGTGGAATCCCCATGGCTCCCGGAAAAGAAGGCTGTGGTGTGAAGCAAAGCACAGCCTGGGGTTTTATAGTGTCCACGGTGCAGTGGGAGGCATCTCTCTCCCTCAGGAGGCTTCTATCGTGGCAGCAGCAGTTGTAGCGGTTGTACCTTGTCTGATCGGAGAGACGGTATCTATTCCACGTTGGATGGTGCAGCACTACTTTCGAGGAATCTGGCTGGATTTATTAGTTCTCCAGTGTACAGAACAGGGAGCAGAGCCATAGCGTAATACACCTCTCTGAAGCTTCTGTACTGTTACCCACCTATTACCCCATTGAGACAGTGTCTTTCCCACAGCCAAAAACTAAACAGAGTAAAAACTGATCTAAAAGGAATAAATTATAAAAATATCATAAAGATCAATACGACATAAAACATAAAATAATTCAAAGTGGTTTATTAAATATAAGACCCCTCTCTTCAAAGACTTAATTTGTTTTCTGATAATCAGATTGATTTATTTGTCTCACAGACCAAAGGACTACATTAGTATAAATTAGTCAACCCCCTCTAATTATTAAAATTTCCATATTCCAAGAACTACAGGATGAGGAGGAGCAACCATCTTTCAGGCTGATTTATTAATTAGTCCCAGACCAATTAATAACTACAATTATTTTGAACATTTAACCCTCATCCAAACTAGAAAGCAATACAACTTTCTCTCAGTTTTTAGATCAGCTCTCAGACGTCTTATCTGATTTAATGTTAAACTGACAAGGTTATTATAGTGAGGGATTTTAATATTCATGTTAACACTGAATGTGATAACTTAATGTAGCCTTTAATACTATCCTAGATTCAATTGGTTACTCTCAAAATGTTTAAAACCAACACACTCTTGCCTCCATACTTTGGACCTTGTGCTGACATATGACACTGATTGTGAAGAATTAACAGTATATCCTCACAACCCTGTCCTATCTTACCATTTTTAACAACCTTTAAGTTCAATTTAACTGAGTTCTCCACCCCCAGAAGATGATTTCATTATAGTAGATCTTTATGAGGTAATACTGTATCAAACTTTAAATAGTCTGTCCCCCTTTTAATTTCCTCAGTACCACAGAAATGCCCAGCAGATGACAGCAATGTTGTTTCCTCCCATTCACAAATTGATGCCTTTGTTGACGGTGTCACTTCCTTGTTGCGTTTTGCATTACACAACATAGCCTCCTTGAAAAAGAGGGTTATTATTCACAGAAGCTGGCTCCCTGTTTAAGTTAAAGTTGTGTTCTTTCAGGCACAATGTTAGGAAGTTGAGGAGAAAATGGCTCTCCACACATCTAGAGGAATCCTACCTAATCTGGAAAAACAGTCTACTGCTGTATAAAAAGACCCTTCACAGAGTTAGAGCAGCCGTTTTTATCATTAATAGAGGATAATAAAAATAATGCTAGCTTTCTCTTTAGTACATTTGTCAAACGTACCCACTGTCATAGTTCTGTTTATCCATCCATTCCTTTAGCTCTCAGCAGTAATGACTTTATGGGATTCATCATACATATAATTGATCCTATTAAAAATAAAATCATTGGCATCCTCCCAAACATGATTACCTCGTCCTCAATAAGTGAGGCAGCATTGAGGGAATCTTTAAAACCGGATCGGTGTTTGAATAGTTTAGATGTGGTAGAGCTTTCTGAGTTATCTAAAAAATGTGCTTATTTAAACCTTCAAATTGTATCCATGCATCCTCCCTCATAATAGCTGCCCTGTAGCCCTCCTGTTTTCTCCATTGATTATACATATCTTGGTGGATAGATGAAATGCAGCATACAGGTTCAATAACATAAAACAGTCAGTGTGATGTTAAGTTTTATACGTCAACTTTCAATTATATATATATATAAAAAAAAAAAAACATTGTAGTAGGACTTTTGGTCATATAAAATAGACCTGACTAAGTTAATGCTTTGTTTTTGTTTTTTTGCTTCTTTTTTGCGTAAACAAATTTGATTAACAAACTATTATGCTTTATCACAGGTGTCAAACTCCAGTCCTCGAGGGCCGGTGTCCTGCAGCTTTTAGATCTGTCCCTGGTCTGACATGCCTGAGTCAAATAATCAGGTAATTAGCAGGACTCTGAAGAACCTGACTGCATACTGAGGAGCTAATTGTGCCATTTGATTCAGGCGTGTGGGACCAAGGAAACCTCTAAAAGTTTCAGGACACTGGCCCTCGAGGACTGGAATTTGACACCCCTGCAACAAAATATCTTTGCTGATATATATAAAGCTCTATATGTTTTTGTCAAACCATGGGACATATTTGTCATAAAACATGCCCAAAAGCAACCATAAAAATCCAGTTTTTAACTATACTACATTTTTATACACAGAAGTGTTACTAAGGGGGCGTGCTCCGATGGCACAGGGTTAGTGAGCACGGCCCATTTATGGAGGCCTTAGTCCTCGTCATGGCTGGCCCGGGTTTGATTCTGGCCTGAGGTCCTTTACTGCATATCGTCCCCCCAAAGCCTCTTTCCTGTCAGCCTACTTTGTACAAAATGAGCCACTAGTACCATAAAAGCCCAGAGAAAAAGTGTTACTGAAATCCGATAGTGATTAAGTACATTTAAATGTGAAAAAATCTTTTTCATGAACTGGCCAATAGCAGTTTGGTCTGAATATAATGAATGAAATTATTGAAGAGTTGATTTAATCCATTTTAAAAGTAGAATGAATCCCTTGCAGGGAGCAACGAAAGTTCGAACTGCTGCATTTTGCCGCTGGGGAAAGCTGAAAAAACCCCACAAAATCCTGACAGAAGTAATGAAGTAAATAGCAATGTATACAGCATCTAAAAACTAAGCTTACAACAAGCTCTCAGCTAATCAATAGTGACTGTCTCTGAATGATTGGAAGGGCAGCTTTGCTGGAATCTAAGTAAATCCCAATAAACACATCATTATTGAATACCTTTATCTTTTAATAGATCAGAACAGATCAGTTTGCAGAATTTTACTACACAAGTTAAAGACTAGCAAACAAACTACTGTCCATGTCTAGGGTAAACAGAACAAATGGTAATTTTATCAAACTTGTGGGTCTTGACTCAAGTTTCTCCCTTTAGAATTTGCTTTTAAATATTTCAACAGAAATATCTGTTTTGTAGTTTTCAATGCAGAACAAACAAGGATCCATTTATTGATGTTTTACAATCCTGTTTGAGTGTTAACTACCATAACTAATTCCTAAAACACAAGCTAATAAGCCCTTTATCAATCACAGGCCATATCACTAACTTGTTGGATTATATTAATGGTTTTTGTCCGCATCTTGGCATGGCATGGCATGGCAGTTGGCTAAACAAAAGCTACCTAAAGTAAAAGCTCTTTATGGCATTAATCACAGACCTGCCTCTGCTCCATTTGTGTCAGGTGTTCCTGTTAGTCCCTTCTTTGGGAGATTGAGCAGTGTCCCTAACTGCCTAATCAACATACACGTAAAGAAAGTTGCCGTGCGCAGGGATAGAACACTCCTGTTTGAAATGCAGCTGCCCAAGACGCTCCTGGCCGTGGCACCATGCTCCTGTGATGCCCATAATGAACTTTTAGTCGTTGGTTTGTTTGGTTACTCCACACTTCCACTCACCACACACATAAAAACACCCGCGCATTTATACTGATTTACACATACACATTAATTCCTTTAAATATTGTGGACATTTAATGCTGCGTTGCTTCCCCTCTTGTTGTTGTTACTAGTGAGCCAGAAGAATAACAACAGCCTTTGTTGGTCATGTTTTCTTTAACTTTGGGGGTGTTAGGGCAGCTGTATTTAGTGCTTTATGCACTAACATTCCCAGCATTTACAACTAAGGTCAAGATTCTAATTAGTCTTTAGAAAACAACTAACAGGGAATTAGTGCCTAAAAGCTATTTCCTGATCTAACAGCTATAACATTTCTACAGAGAAGAAATACCTAGAAAAAAAAAATTAAGTGCTTATAAAAATCTTATGATAAATATTTTTACATGTGAAATGTTATTTTAATCTTTCTCTCTCACTTACTTTTTTAAAGGATCAAACAGTAAACTAGGAACTTGTTTAAAATAAAATTGAAACAATCAGCTTATCAAAAAAAACATATTTGTCCATATTTGTTGACCTTTAGTTTGAACTTAAGATGCAAGACTTTATTTCAGAGTTGCTTAACCTTCTGCAACTTGTGAATCCCACAAAGTCAACATCAGAGGGGAAATATAATGATGGTTATGCAACACTGCTGTGGCAGAGTAAGACAAAAAAATCTCAAACTCAAACTTATTTTCATTACCTTATATTTGTTCATCTTTTTAAACAACAGAACTATTGTCTTTCTCACACTGCATACATATATTCCCTTTCATCTATTTCACGCTCTTAAAACAACTATTTCAGACTTTAATGCGGTTTGAGTCAAGTCTCAAACTTAACTGTTCTGTACCATTAGCAACTATTGTTATCTAAGCTTTTAAATACAACTTTCATGTTACATATAATGTGAAATATATATGTATGACATGATATAGAATGTGTCACAATCCTTAGTTGATGTAAGGCAAATTTATTTACAAAGCATTTTACAGTAAGCAGACAATTCAAAGTGCTGTACATGAACAAAAAAACATTACAGACAAAAGAAAGCATTACAGAGACAAACTCAATATCAACATTTAAATGTAACTCTAAGCAAACTTGTTTTTTAACCTTGATTTACAGGAACTCATGGTTTCAGCATTTTTACAGTCCTGGGAGTTTGTTCCAGATAAGTGGAGCATAGGAACTAAATGCTGCTTCTCCATGTTTGGTTCTGGTTCTAGGTATGCAGAGTAGACCTGAGCAAGAAGACCTTTGGGGTCTGGAGGGTTGATACACGGACAACAGGTCTGTGATGTATTTAGATGCTAAGCCATTCAGTGATTTAAGTATTTTAAAGTCTGTTCTCTGAGATACAGGGAGCCAGGGTAAGGACTTTAGAACTGGGGTGAGAAATGGTAGGATAAAAACATTGATCAGTCTCTCTCCCTCTCTCTCTCTCTCTCTCTCTCTCTCTCTCTCTCTCTCTCTCTCTCTCTCTGTGTTTGTGTGTGCGTGCATGCATGGGTGAGCCCTCCGCTTCAGCGTTGTTGCTATGAGCTTCGTCGTTTTTGCTTTGAGAGAAGCCGTCCCCAAAGCACAGTGGCTGGCCACACCTATGGCCAATCACTAACTAGCAGTCGGCCCATGTAAGAGCGGTACTCTACTCAATAACAACCACACCATCTCCTGTGAAGGGACAAAATAATCTGTCTGTGTATGGGATGAAGGTCCGCTGAGAATCCTCAACGCCAGGATGGGCCCGTGGGTCGTCTGTCTGGGATCGGGGTGGGGGGGGGGGGGGGGGGGGGGGCTAGGACCCC
This sequence comes from Fundulus heteroclitus, assembly GCF_011125445.2. Classification (NCBI taxonomy): domain Eukaryota; kingdom Metazoa; phylum Chordata; class Actinopteri; order Cyprinodontiformes; family Fundulidae; genus Fundulus; species Fundulus heteroclitus. The sequence continues at coordinate 37,129,208 of NC_046364.1, forward strand.
TCCCTGTCACAAATCAATATCATAATTTTATGGCTGGTTAAAGTGTTTCAGTTGCAGGATGTCGGACTGCCTTCTAATCGAGCCGATAGAGGGAGGCTGATCAGGGGCTGCCATCTGCTCATTCCGCGGCCTTCGTCCTCTGCAGTGGAGCAGTCAGACACGTGTATCAGTTTGGGGAGGAGGGGAGGGGGGAAAGCTGTTTCCTTGGTGTCGTCTGATTGGAGAATATGAATTACATAAAAACACACCCTACGTAGAAAGACAACCCCTTTTCTAATCTGTCTGTTTTTCAGCAAAGCAACAAAGTTGACCACCTGAGCAGGTCCTTCAGCATTCAGTTTTGATATTAACATCGACTTATCAGTGGAAAATAGACCACATTATACCCACAAATTTTAATTTGTTGTCATTGCTCTTTTAAGCTGTTCCTGATACACACATCATTGCTGACACCTGTAGCCCATGTCATTCACCAAACCTGTTTTCAGTACATAGCCTAGTTGATTTTCTTAGTTCTTTGCTTATTTCTTCTGTTGATTTTGTTGTTCAACCTCCATCAACTTTTTTTTCATTGTTCTGTTACTGATCACATCACTGTCCTGTGTTTGGGTCATTCTCAAACCAAACCATGTAAGTATGAGTTTATTTATTGTCCTATAGGTTTTTTTTTTGCCACTTTGTTACAATACAAAATAGCTGCCCTTTTTCTGTCTTAGTGCCACAGCCATCTTTACTTTCCACTCTTGTCATCTTCTTTCCACATAGACATTCAAAATATTTCTTTACCTTCTCTCTTTTCTTATATGATTTTTCCTGGTCACATTTTTTTTCTTTGTGGCTGCCAGTCTGTAAAAAGAGCAGGCCAAAAGCACAATAACCCTCAAGGGTTCATGCAGAGAGGTCACTGCCAGCAGGGTCTCTTGACAGCTGGATGCTCGTTATCCAAGCCGGATACTGGGAACAAATTAGATCCCTGCAGTGGAGGGAGCTGTCCAGGCTCTACAGGTGTGGTTGAATGACAGTGAGGATGGCCATGAAATTTGCATCTCTTTACACTTTTGTAGTGGTTTTCAAGCAATAAACCACGTTGAAAACAAAGAATCCAGAACTACATTTATAAATGTCAATATTATCAATGTTTTTGGAAGGGCATGAAAGATAAAGAGCAGTTATTGCTTTAATATTTAAGCAATTAATATTTTTAACTGTATATTTCTACCTTTTCTTTTACTTTTCTTTTGTCACACTATTTTGCAGCCAATCTTGATTTTACATGACCCAATGACCTCACACCTGTCGACCCTCAACTATCTGGGAAAAACATTTCTCTTACCTTAAAAAAGACATAGGACTATTTAACAGGGAATGTAGTGCCTTGAGCTGAGAGAATAGGATAGGGAGCAGTTGGTGCACCATTAAGAAATGGCCTCTAAACCACATGTGACAATAGCCAAGATTGCATTTGAACTCAATTCATTGGGGTAAAGTGGCTATTCGCGCTGTGGTGGTGGAGAATTGGTGTTCCTGGAGAGAGATAGTGGAATGCACAGTGAGACTTGTTTGCTATACCTATATGCTACTCCAGCTCATTCCTGAACATCACCGCTTATGTCCTAGAGTGCTGCACATGGACACTCAAGCAGAGTTGCATGGTAATACATTGAGAAAGAAAATGAGTGAAAGGATATATGAAGAGGTCAAATATATAATATTCAAATGCTAGTCTTTTGAGGTTGTTGGAGGTGTACCATATTGCAGTGCGCAAGTTGTCTTTGATCAGTTAAGCATGGTCATTATGTCTTTAAAAGACAGAGGTTATGTAAACAACTGATGAATTTGATCCCAGTGACAATATAAAATATTGTAGTGGCTAAAGATTGATAGCTGGCAAATCAGGATTTTAACTAGATTCGATGGGCACGTGATGGAAGTGCAAAATAGTCCTGCCATGTTTTTGGTATGAGGACATGGTCTAAGAACAAAAGCCTAAAACAAAAATATGTCCTCTACCACGAGGTGTTAATAGTAGAAGTGAGGACCTCTTTGCAATCACCTACTTTGTGGTGGTCTTTTATTGCAAGTTAAAATTTAGCCACGGTCTAGATCCATCTTTTTTTACATTGACGAATGTGGTAAAGCTTGAAGGGGCACATACTATGACTTACAAATTTCTGAGGAGAAGCAGATGTCCATTGATGTAAAGGCCCCCACATTCTCGAGTGTAGTTCACTCTGCGGAGGTCTGCACGTACTCAAGGCATACTTAAGGCACTGACTGAGCTGACTCTGTGCATTCAGGTGCGGGTCAGACTATAAACTTCTCGGAGGCAAGAAGTCTTTACTTCAAATTGTTTTATATGTGACACTGAGCTTGATACACTGAGCTGCTACAAACAGGAGGTCGCAAGGATACACAACATCACAATCCCTCTCTATTCTCACTGACAGGTGGGAGCCTTCTGGAAAAGAAACGACTCTAGGTGCTCATGTAGCTAATCACACATTTTACCATCCATTCCACCGCTTCGTCCCACTGGCAGAAGTGTAGGAATTGCCGCAAGAAATGTAGGCAACAGTACGCTCAACTATGAAGGGTAAAATGTCCGCATAGAGTCAGCATGGAGTCCGCCATGGTCACAATATGCCAACAGTATGCCCAAATATCTGGGAGCCTTTAGGCAGCCTGCGCCCGGAGTATGCCTACCACGGGGTGTTAATAGTAGCACTGGAAGCAGGGGAAACATGGAACAACAGAGAGGCATAAAGTCGACAGAAGTGTCCAGTGGAGAGCAAAGAGAACCGGTGAGTAAATATATACTCGAGGCAAGAAAGAGAATTACAGCCAAACTAGAATAACTAATCAGAGGGAATGAGTTGCAGCGAAGGCAGAGAGAAGGCAGAGAGAAGGCAGAGAGAAGGCAGAGCAATCAGCCATCCATTCCGCCGCTTCGTCCCTCTAGCAGAAAGTGTAGGAATTTGCCATGAGGCATGTAGGCAACAGTATGCTCGACTATATGGGGTAAAATGTCCGCATAGTGTCAGCGCAGAGTCCGCCAAGGTCACAGTATGCCCACAGTATGCTCGAATCTCTGGGAGCCTTTATGCAGCCTGCGCCCGGAGTATGCCTAACACAATGTGTCAATAGTAGCACTGGAAGCAGGGGAAACATCAAACGAGTATGCCCTAGCGACAATAAACCTAGTAAGTTAATTCTATATAAAAGTTATGTTTATTTACGTTATGTTAGAAACAGGGCATTGTAGTCCAACTACTCTGTCCTCTTATCCAGAAACGGATAGTTCTCTCTCTCAGGAAAGAACTGTGTACATGAAGGGCGGAGTGATATTATACACTTGGGAAGAATATTGAGTGCGCTTTATAATCCGGTGAGCCTTGTGGTCTGAAAAATACGCCAACTTTGCTTTGTCTTCTTGGGATGGGGTTGGAATTTTTCCCTTTTTACAGCCTGGGTAAGATTATGGCTAGGTTTAGATAACCCATCTGGGATCGTTATTGTGTTGTTTTTGTGTGTTTTTGAACTGCTGCGTCAGTCTGTGAGGTAAATGCTTCCTGCTGTGGCAGCAGTATGTTGGTTAGCAAACTGCTTTTAGAAAGCTGATCAGTGGTTTTTAACATTTTTTAAGTTATTTTGACCTAACAAAGCAGTTTTCATTTTGGGTACTGTTTTATTAAGCACGCTGTTCGTTCCTCCATTCTTTTTCCCCCTCTCTCTTTTTCCCTATATACACAAGCTGCTCCATTTTATGACCCTTTGTTCCAATTCAGAATGGGTTTCCAAAACATGAGACCACAGGGCCTATGTGGTGTTGATAATTGGCCACCTTGCCTGTCTTATCTATTGGCCAAGCCATCATTGCTGCACTAATGAACTTGTCAGTTAGCTGCCAATTAGCTTAGCCTGGTTAGTTTGTTTCTCAGCTTAAACACACAGACTCACAAATACACATTGTTGAGTGTCCTTGTGGCGTTCCTCATTATATGTCATATTACCATCTGATCCTGAAGTGTTGATTATTCCTCATTGTCCAGTTTTATTACTTTTTCATTAGTTGATATAAGCTTTGAATTTACTGTCCGTTCATTATTTTACCCAGTTGTTCCTAAAATTGCCAGTGTCAGAATTCACCTTTCAATCTGCCCATTGGTTACCAATTAATTGATTTTTGCATTTTACTCTTAGTTATTATTCGATCCCTTCAGTAGTGTAGTTGAGTAGCTTCAGTGAATGTTTTGGCTCATTCCTGTTAACTGTGAACTAGACCTGTTTATTTAATACATTTACACGTGATAAAGAACAGTTGTTAGTGCTTATTTGGTATAAAGTGATCCCTGTCTGACCTTTTCTTTGTCAAGTGGTCATCCTTATCAATAAAAAAGCTGTTAATGGAAATATCAGAAATATTGCCAAATCTTTCAAGCAGCTAAACAAGACATGTAAGTAAAACATTACCATTCAGTTGGGAGTAATAACATTGCATGCAAACTCATATTGAAGTGGTTCAGTAAAACTGTCCACTGGGTACCATCTGACCACTATATCAGTGCATACACTCATGCATGCATTCTCTAAGTACTTAAGTTCCCGGCATCACACAATGTAAAAAAATTTCTACTCGAGTAAATTTCCTTTCATTTCTGAGGCATAACAAAGACCACTCAAGCTAGTATATTGGCAATCAAATAAATTTGCCTCTACCTCAATATTTAATGAGCTGAGCAAATTAGCCATACAAAACAATCTATTGAGGTGTTCTTTTCCACTTTGCTGATACACATGCAGAGAAAAGCAGCTCCAAAGGCTTATTATAGCTGAGCCAACACTTTAAACCCATGTGTGGAGTGAGAAATATATTCTACAAAGAAAGATTTTTAAAGCCTCATGTACAGACACAACACACACTTCCACACAAACATGCAGAAATCAATCAGCTTTATGCTACAAAACATTTTACAAATTCTTAGATTAAAATGACTGCAACAAACTGTTTCAAAAACTCACTAGATACACTAGACTTAGAACTGGAGCAACACTTTTTTATCATGATTAAAAGAGATAACCATGATGACTTAAGTCAGTCATATCACAGCCCCCCTGATCAGTGATGTGAGTTACCTGAGCTATGATTTTCTTGACTATTAATTAAAATGTGTCCTGAACCTTGACAATCCTCAGACTCCAATGTAACTTAATTAGCTCATTAAAAATCTGGTTAAGAAAACAAATGATGAAGCCTTACCCAGCAAGATTAAGTAAAGTGTCTCATTGTAAGGTTTTATAGGACAAATGGTGGTTATCAAATGTGCATATTTTGAACCACAAAGAGACTGCAGGATATGTTTCTGCAGTCTCTTTTGGGTTGGGTTTAACAAAGGATTCCTAAAAGAAGGAATCTTCAAATCACAGGAAATGGTGACTTCAAGCATGGAATAAAAATGTTTAATTACCTGAAAAAAGAAAATTTCCTCTAGTGGAAATCATCCATTCTCCTGTTTCGAATATGCAAAGGAGTTGGTACAGAGAGCGCTTGCAGACAACAACAAGTTGCTAAAACTTGGCAATTGACAGGGAATATGACATGAACAAGAAAGTTGTCAGCTGCAGTTAAAATAGGATTATAAAATTTATCCAGGGATGTAATTCAACACTTTGTGTCATGAGATGATAAATGTGTGGTATCTGTGATCTGTTGTATTTCCTCAAAATTAAAGTCAAAGAAATGATGGCTGCGCAAAAATTTTAAATGCCAGGTTTAGTAAACTGAGTCTGCTGAAAAGCCAGATGAAAATGTGTGATAATCCCCATCAGAGCAAATGTTGTTTGTGTTTGATTAAACCATACAGAGAGAAGTGTTTGTTATAAGCACTGTTATTTCAATGGAAATTCTCATGTAAGCTGCCTTTATATTTTTGTGGTTTAACAGAAGTTCCTGAAAGCTGGAAAATTATCCTGCTCCAGTTAGTGTTGCTATCCAGTAGATTACATAGAATGCATTTTTTATATATTTATAAATGTTTGGCCTACTTTGGCTCATAGAGAACTAAATAGATCATAAATTCATATTCTTAACGTCAGCTGCCTTGCAAAAGGAAACATTATACCTGTTACACAACTGTGAAAACAATTTAAAACATAAGGTAAAGAAGGTCTTCATAAAACTTATAAACCAATTTGATAAGATTTTTTTATTGTTCCACAATAGGGAAATTCGGGTGTGACAATGTCAAAGTCAGAGTTACACACAGTTTATAGTAATGAAAAAAAACAAGCTAAATGAATCTAAAGTTTGTTCTAAACAAAAGCAGATGAGCATATCAGGTAGGCCAAAAATAACAGTAAAAATAAATACCAGATCAAGTATTGCACAATTATTGATAATATGGCATACTCATGTAAAAAAAAAAAAAACGTAGACAAACTGTGGAAAAACACTAGCCTATTTACAGAACAATATGAGATAATATCCAATATGCAGGATAGTACAGCAGCATCTTGTGTAGCTAAGCATGTCCAAATGTGCCTTAGCATCTGGGAGACAGCGTACACTATTCATGATCTGATCAGAACCTATGCAACCATTTGCATGTCTGTAAACACTTATTGAGTCTATTTTGAGCAGCATATAGAATAACATCTAAAGTATTATGCAAAGATTAGGTTTATATTCAAATGTCCTGAACAGCACAAAGTGGAAGAAGAAAATTGCTCAATACATTAACCCTCTATTAAAACTTTCTATATGAAGTATTGCAGGTTCTCTTTTTATCATAGCAAAGATCTTAAAGTGCAACATTGTATATTTTAGCCATGTGCCTGTTCCAAATGTTTCCCATCTTTGTTATGAAGTCTGAATTTTGGTTCCATGCTGGTATTCAGCTGGAATCTTTTATTATGCAAAAATATTAAAGACAGAGTTGAAGTTTGAGGGGTTCCTAACAGAGAGAGTTTTTTGTTTAAATACTAAATCCCTGTCCAAATAAGCCTTCTATTTCTGCCTGCAGTGTAAATATTCTCAATACCAGGGATAAAAGTAATTCACAGTGCTCTGTTTTTTTCCACCTTCCTCTATTATTCCTTGTTTTCTCTAAACCTTTGAGAGTAAGCATATTTCCATATTTAATTGGTCAGTTAGTCGGCGACCAGGCAGGCCTTTTTCCATAATAGCTTTCATAATAACTATATTGTTTACAAAAATAATTACAATGATTATAAAACATGGAAGATCAAATGACAAACAATATTTTACTACTTTTTCTTTTCAATTGTTTATGGGCTTGGCTGTGCAAATTCTCAGTTATCTGAGAACAGCAGCAAATTTTTTGTGATGACCCAAATGTTTAAGGGCTTGTAGCTCATAAAAGGTATATTCAAATGTTTTTTGTTGCACCAACCTTGGAAGTTTCTAACAACTACAGTGTTTGAACATTGCCACATTTTTTTTAATTAAACAATAATAAGAACAATATAAGTGGCTTTTAGCGTGACACAAATATGCAGTAAAAAGAAAGGATGAAACAAAAATCTTCCCTGCCTGCAGACACAGCACGTTCTGTCTCTGGAAAGATGGCACATTACTTTTAACTAGCTATGAACATCATATGGCAAAAATAATATCAAGCCATTGATATTAAAGACAAACTTCAGTTACATTATGTTTTGTACATTTTTAGGAATCTATTAATAGTTTTCATCATACAACTGCCGCAGTAAAAACCAAAAAGCTGGGTTTGTTGTTGTCACATTTAGAATGATTTAGTAGGTCTGTATTTTCTGGACCAAAAAGGCAAAGCTGTTCTTGCACCCCTGCAATACTTTCACAACCTACTAGTGTGTATTAGTTGAATATATAAATAATTTAAAATGGGATATAGTCGGGATAGACAGACGGGGATGTAACGATCGGAGGCAGAGGACCCAGAATTCAGCCAGACCAGCAGAGGTTTCTTTAAAAAGAAGCTCTTTAATAACAAAATAATAATAAAACAAAAACAGGGGAAAAAGCCAAAAAGACCGTCAAACCAAAAGACGGCACAAAAATAAACAGATTAACGGGGCAGGCAAGGCAGGCAAGGCAGGCAAGGCAGGAACAGACAGAACAGGACGGCTCAGGTTTCTGGAGACAAGGGGGTCAAAAATCCAAAAGCAAACCATAACAGAAACTTCCAGGAGGAGACTCACCCATACTCAACAAGACGACCTGGCACTGATGTCTGGTCTCAACAGTTTATATGGAGGTGGAAGCAGGTGAAACCGGTGAGAGGTGATTGCAGCAGGGGTGGAGTTAGGCAGGCATGCAGAGTAAGTAATTAGACCAGACATCAGTGCTGAGGCTCAAAACAAGAACAGATCAAAAAACCAAACCTAAACTAAGAAGCTAATGAAGACATAACAGGATAAACTAAAACAGTAAACAAGAATCTAAACAAGACAGACCAAAACAAAACCTGAGGCAAGAGAGAGGCCTAGCTGATAAAATAACCAAACTAAAACCTAAACAGAACATCACAGGGAAGTGATATCCAAATAAATTAGCATTGATTATAAAGAATATAACTTTGTTTTTTGTATTTTTTTAAATCATACTTGAGCACTGTTAATCCTCTTCAGAAGCCATTTTTTTTCTCTGTGTTAGCAATGGCGAACCACTGAGTGGGCATTCGAAAACTCAGCTTGCGCTGCACACATATGAGAAAGATCACATTTGATATTTCTATACTTTTGAAAAATAAAGTTAACCAACTGTACTACAAAAAGCAATCCTTTCAAATGCTTGAATCAATGAAGTTGTTTGGCATAACATCTGATGGTTGATTTCACTGTAAAGTTAATCTCACTGTACAAGCCAAATTTTGTGACACATCTGTTCTATTGTTCTCCAGTTTTGCATTGCTTGTCGTCATTTCAGCTTTAAACTTTTTGTTCTCTCTCTTTTTTCTTCATAGTAGGTACACCTGGTCTGGCGTTCTGTTAGCTGTGACATCATCCAGGGAAGACAGATCACCCGCTATTACAATCTAATGTAGAACAGATTACTGGATAAATGTGTGCTTCGGTGCTTTTTTGTCTCTCTTGTTGTGTCTCTGCTCTGTCTTCTCTAACCCCCAGTCGGTCGAGGGGCAGATGACCATTCATACTGAGCCCAGTTCTGCTGGAGGTTTTCTTTCCACTGTCGCTTCATGCTTGCTCAGTATGAGGGATTGCTGCAAAGCCATGGACAATGCAGACGACTCTCCCTGTAGCTCTACGCTTCTCCAGGAGTTAATGCTGCTTCTCAGGACTTTGATGCAATCAACTGGGTTCCCTTATATAGGACATTTTTGACCAATCTGTATAAGCTGTTTGAATTTGACTTAGTAAAGTGCCTTGAGATGACATGTTTCATGAATCGGCGTTATATAAATAAAATTGAATTGTATTGAATTTAATCTAAATCCTACGGTGGCCCTGAAGTGCAAAGCAAAACTACAAATTGAAAAACACAACTACAAATTCAAAAACACAACAACACTAAGAAAAACACAACGACATTAACCTATCGGAAAAGGTAGGTACCAGTGGGAAACATGAGACATTGCTGATTGGACAATGGCACCATTTGCTTATTCAAAGGAGGGAAGAGGTACAGTTTTCAGTGTACACAAACTAACTGAAATTCCGTGATTAGTCTTGAGCATATCCAGTAGTGATGGGTGGATGAGGCATCATGAAGCGTTTTGACACCTTGCCTAATTGTATTGATACTGTGTCAATACTGTGTAACTGAATACTGACACCTGCTGGACCTTAAAAATCCCTGCAGGCAACCTAGTTGACAGTCAACTGACACTGATTTGATGACCTAGTATACACAATAATACAATTTAAGTCATTGTATGTTGCATTGTATTATTTCTTATTTTCATTTAAATTTAAAATATCTTAGATTTTTTTAGATACAGTCTAATGTGAACCTGTATCAAAACGTAACAACCTCTAAGTAAACATGTGGTGAATGAGGACGCTTGTGGACTGGCTTTTTTTTTCTTTTACATATTTTTAATAAAAAAAAGTTTTTCCAATGTTTTGAAATTGAGTATGATACACTTTTTTGATATCACATCTCTAGCTGTATAAAACACCCGCTCACACGGCACAGATGATGCTGGAATGCAAAGAAATTGTAATGAAAGGTCGGAAGAGGTTTGAATAGACTGTCTTTTGTTTTTTCCAGTGTATCATAGGATCCTGAGACCTAGCAATATTGCTCTCTGCCAAGTATCTGTGCACCTCCTGGATGACTTCAGCTGAGGACTTTTGGTCTGCCTGCCTACTTCAATGTCAAGATGTTGCCAAAAGGTTATCTAAAAAGAACAAATTGGCATTTTAGTAAATGATTTATAAACCACAAACAAATAATGCTCAATAACATGCCTGAAGTAGAGTCTGACAGCTGTTGTGAAGATGGTCCTGGCTAAAGCTTCCCATTACAAATGCACATTCTGTCTGTAGTGTGCTGATTGCACTTGGAGGAACTGCGGAACCCAAGCGATTTAAATCTGAGGTCTAGAAGTGTCGCCAGTGTCAACACACTTAATGACTCCAGATTGGAAGTGCCGAATTTTGAGCTGTCAAGGGCATGCAATCACATTTGGTGCTGCGTCTGTCACAAGACAATTTACTTCATTGGTTGTGGCCCATTTCTACATCATGGCCCTTTTTACTTGGGTCAAATTGTCAGCTGTGTGACTTTGTGGAAAGTATTGCACACCCAGCACAGATCTACACAGCTGCACATCTTCATTAATGTAGTGACAGGTAAGAGCCAAGTAAGCCTCCATGTTTACAGATGTCCACATGTCAGCGGTTCTACTCACTGCCACAGCCTGCTGTCCTTCCATTTTCACTCGTTCCCGTTTCCTCCTTGTACTTTTTGGCCGACATTTGTTTGATGGTCTGAAAACCACACCAAGTCAAACCAACTGCAAATCATTATATTGAATTAAAGATTAAACAAATTGGATAAATAAACTACTACTTTAGATAATTTCCACACAAACCTTTCTGAGTAGCAAAACATGAGGGCTGAAGGACCTGAACCAGTTCCTTGAACCCTTCATCCTCCACAATGCTGAGGGGCTGGCAGTCCTTCAGGAGGAAATTCAGCAGAGCGTCATCCAGCTTCTGCTTCCTGGAAGTTTGATGGTTGAAAGTGAGATAAAGAATAAATTAGAACGAATTATCAATAAAGCAACTGTGAGTACGTTTTAAAATGGCTATATACCTGAGTTTATCATGTTGTATCTGGGACTTCATTCTCATGCTTGGCCCTATAATGTCTCAGTACTGAGGAGGTGCTTCTGTTTAAACAAGAAAGTTCCGTTGAACAAATGCGACATTTAACCTGCAGAAAACAATATGACAGTAAACTAAGAGTCACATAAAATTAATTTCAATTAATATAGATCAAGTGAAACTCTGAGAGGAACAGGATGAAACAATAAGGAAATTAAAACAAACACCTTGCTTTCTGATATGAGATAAAAATGGTCCCCTCATGGGACCATTTTAATCTCAGTAAATCTCAGTTCGAAATAGTTCCTGTATCGGTCATTTTCTGAAAATGATTTGCGCATCGACACGGGTTCTGCTCTATGAACCTGACGCATGTGCCGATGCGTCGGTGTTGCCGGACCCATCACTAATATCCAGTATCACCTCTTACGTATGTCCTGATTTAAAATATTCCTGGATAACGGCAGCTATGCTTGGGGCACCAACAACATTCATGTTTTCAGAAACCCGCAACGGGCAAAATGACTTTAAAAGTCAAATGGCACTGTCATCCAATCAGCGATGTGTTACGTTTTCCACTGGTACCTACCTTCTCTGGTAGGTAAATGTCGTGTTTTTCTTAATGTCGTTGTGGTTTTCAATATGTAGTAGTGCTTTTAAATTTGTAGTTGCGGTTTGCACTTCAGGGCCAACGTAGAATCCAGATGCAGTGACTTATCATTGTGTTTGCATAAACCACAATTCTTAAATTAAAGTCCACAGTTACGCATTTTCAAAATTAACCTCCAGTCCAAGGAGAAGTCGGATGCTCCAATATCTAACCTATATCCTACATATTTCTTACCAGATTTAACTCCTAGTCAATCTGAGGTGCTATCCTGCTTGTGTGGAAAAGAAGGGTGCTCAGAAACTAATTTGCAATCTCCAATAAAAATCGGTGAGAAGCGTAAACTTAAAACGCTAGTATTTCCTAAAAAAAAGGTCAAGCAGGTGGTATAGAGCTAGTAATTCCTTTTTTTTTTTTCTCCCCAGTGTCCTCTCTAGCAATATGGCAATATGGATTGATGTCTCAATGCCAGATCTAGTAATCTGGCATTGAGACATCAATTCCTAAAGGTTTAGCATCTTAGCCCTGAAAGAATAGTGTTGTCATAAACTGCATGTTGAACTGTCAACTTGTGCACCTGTTTCTGCACACACAAATAAGTATGCATGTATGTTTAAATGTGTATTTAAACATACATGCATAGATAAGCACACACTGACTGGATCCTATGTTATTTTGAAAGCATTTTCATAACTTGTGTTGTTTTGTGCAAGACAGAGCCTGAACTTCTCACAACTGAAGCCACACCGGTGGTTGACTTCGCAGACATAGAGAGGCAGAAGGTTGTCGTTGCCAATCTCATCAGCTTATCTGAGTGAAGTAATTTCAACAGTTTTACCCTTGCCGCATGTAATGAAAAGATTCAGGAACTAATTAACGTTATTGAAAACCTAACTAAAAATGCTCTGATTGCAGATGTTCTTTGCCAGATCACGTTGTTGCATCAGCAAAAATCCCAACAGAAAGCTTAACAGTATCTTCAGTTGCAGGTTGAGCATCAGGTGGCTTTAGACAGTGAGTGCTGCCAAACCTGGGCTCTCAAAGGCTGATGTGAAGATGGAGGAAGCTGAAGCTGAGAATGAGGAGATCGAAACTCACAATGTCAATGAGCCTGCATACCACCAGAGAAGTGAGTTCTCCACCCTTCTGGTGAAATCCTCACACTATCAACCCCAAGAGGTTGACTTATTGCACGAGTTTAAATCACAGAGCAGCTCTGCAGTTTCTAATACAGCACCTAGAACAGAGCCAGTCATTCCAAAATTTAAACAGAGCCTCTACATTTTGGGTTTATGAAAAGTACTTCCAAACACCTCATGGGAGGGGCTGGAAGTCAGACTGTTCTCAGTGGTGCCTTGCACCACAATGCTGCAGTGAACAGCCACAAAGATTACCAGGTAAATAACTGCAGATGCAGTCAAGTGGTTCAGATTGGAGGGATAAGCAGCCATCACACCAGACTCATACCACCACCTGTCCTGACTCTGTGCCACACCAAGGGTCGATCGATACAGTGCCCTCTACCTTCCCGGAGAAATAATAATAACAAAGAGAGATGCCGATCAGTATCCGCAATTTTATTTTTTGGAGAAAACCCCCCCGATATTGAACACTTATAGAAACAATTAAATGCACCATTACTTCTGTAAACAGTGCACTGCTGTGTGATGTCTCCTTCTGTTATCTACAAATGCGGGTCGCTTTGCGGTCTTGAACCGTTTAGACAGCAGTATGATGGTTATCGCATTTAATAGTAGTATGACGGACACCCCCAAAAAAATCTGATTTTAGCAAAAAATTGCAATTGAGTATCAAGACCTCCAGTGTGATTGTAGCCTTAGTTTGCCATTATGCTCCTTAATAAACCACCTTACATCTTATCATGTGATTCCCAAGCTCTTGCCTGCACTTTGGTCCACCAGCAACAACTAAACATCTGACAAGGAAATTATTTTTTGTAATTTTTAGTTAGACTTTGATGTTTTCTTTCCCCTATATATTTTTATTTTACATTATAGCATATCATTTCTGCATTTTTTCACTGATACTCTGGTTGCCACACTGGTTCTTTCGTGTAATTCTTCCAGTTGTCTCACTTAACTGCTTCCATTCATTAAGGTAGGATTCTCTCATCTGAATATGACACCTTTCCACTTTGGCAAGCTCATTGTAATTAAACACGGTTGAAGAATGATGGTTTCTGAGGGCAGCAAAGCTGTTTCTTCTCCACCTACTTTTAATATAACTCATTCGTTTACACAGTGCTGAGGCATTATGGCATGACCTTTTGCAGAAACAGTGTTTAAATGTAATGTATTTTGCTCATTTTGGAAACCATGATTTAGACCCAAACACACTATTTAAAAAAGGTTTGCTAACGACTTTAATGGAAACATTCTACTTATGCAAGATTTTACCTGTTGTTGACTTTTAGGGGCTTAAGTTTTGAATGAGACATAAAAATCTACTTTTTTATACCTTAAATACATTTTGTTGTGTAATTGTAGTCACTAGGAATGCAGATGTTTTTTATGTAGTCTGTCCACCTACTCTGTAAATTTCTTTATATTCTGTTTGGATCATATTTTTCAAGCTGTGATTGGGGAAGGCATATTGCATACTTCTTGTATTGGGTTGCAACTTTTTGTGGATTGTGGTATGATATTTGAGACTCTCTTGATTTTATCCAAATTCTCTTTGCTTTGACATCGTTGTTTTTAACACATAAGCAGGTCTATTTTTTATGTTGGTACACATTACGTTTGGGAATTTGTGATTCAAATGGTTTACTTTTTTCCTCAACGCAGTAAGAGGTCGGTAGCCTAGCCTAGCTTTAGCCCTGCTATGGCTTCCTCACCTATCCCTCTGTTAGCTTATCTATCGCTGTCTAATTCCCCTTTCTCATATACTCCGTATCTGATGTTCAGTCATTCCTCGGCCTCCTGTAGCGATAACGGTACATGTAATAAATGTTTTGGAGGCAAGGGTATCAGAATTGGAGGCCCAACTCCATTGAAATACCAGCAGATAGATGCCCCTTATCTAGCATTGAGCCACAAAGTTTAGCTTCACGCAGCAGTCCTTCAGCATAGTCCGTGCAGCTGGGTGACTGTACGTAAAAAGCATAGATCCCATGTTGTGGGTCACCACCTACCTATCTGCGTTTCTAACAGATTTTCCCCACTCAGCGATACATCCACTGAGAAGCCAACCCTGGTAATTGGCAACTCTATAGTCAGAAAAGTAAGGCAAGGCAAGGCAAGGCAAATTTATTTATATAGCACAATTCAGTACAAAGACAATGCAAAGTGCTTTACATGATTAAAATATAGCAAAATAAAACAGAATAAGAGCAAGTAGGAATAAAATATAGATAGAAAATAGAACAAAAAAGTGGTGATTCAGTTAACTAGGACAGTTGAAGGCAATTTTAAACAAATGTGTTTTTAATCTTGATTTAAAAGAACTCAGGCTTTCCGCACTTTTACAGTTTTCTGGAAGTTTGTTCCAGATAATTGGAGCATAGGAACTAAATGCTGCTTCTCCATGTTTGGTTCTGGTTCTAGGTATGCAGAGTAGGCTGGAGCCAGAAGACCTTAATGGTCTGGATGGTTTATACGCTGATAACAAGTCTGTGATGTATTTAGGAGCTAAGCCATTTAAGGATTTATAGACTAACAGAAGTATTTTAAAGTCTATTCTCTGAGATACAGGGAGCCAGTGTAAGGACTTTAGAACTGGGGTTATGTGCTCTACTTTCTTAGTCTTAGTGAGGACGCGGGCAGCAGCGTTCTGGATCAGCTGCAGCTGTCTGATCCACTTTTTAGGCAGACCTGTGAAGACACCGTTGCAGTAATCAATTCGACTAAAAATAAACGCATGGATTAGTTTTTCTAGATCCTGCTGAGACATTAGTCCTTTAATCCTAGAAATGTTCTTCAGGTGATAGAAAGCCGACCTTGTAACTGTCTTTAGATGCTTTTGAAGGTTCAGGTCTGAGTCCATCACTACACCCAGGTTTCGGGCCTGATTAGTGGTTTTTAGCTGAAGCGACTGAAGCTGTGTGCTAACTTTTGATCTTTCCTCTATTGGTCCAAATATTATTACTTCAGTTTTGTTTTTATTCAATTGGAGAAAATTTTGGCACATCCACGTATTGATTTCTTCTAGGCATTTACTCAGTGCCTGAATTGGTTCATAGTCACCTGGTGACATGGTGATGTAGAGCTGTGTGTCGTCTGCATAGTTATGGTAGCTGATGTTGTTATTTTTTATTATCTGGGCTAGAGGGAGCATGTAGATATTGAAAAGGAGGGGACCCAGAATGGACCCTTGGGGAACCCCAAATGGGATTTTTGTCATCTCTGATGTAAAGTTACCTACTGATACAAAAAAGTCCCTGTCCTTTAAGTAGGATTTAAACCAGTTGAGTGCTGTACCAGAGAGGCCGACCCAGTTCTCCAGGCGTTCTAACAGAATGGAGTGATCGACAGTATCAAATGCTGCACTAAGATCCAATAGAACCAGCACGGTGGTTCTTCCACAGTCTGTATTTATATGGATGTCATTAAACACCTTGATAAGGGCGGTCTCTGTACTGTGGTGAGCACGGAAACCTGACTGGAAAACGTCAAATCGGCAGGTCGTTGTTAAGAAGGTGTTTAATTGTTGAAATACAGCTTTTTCAATAATCTTACTGATAAAGGGGAGGTTTGAGATGGGCCTGTAGTTCTGGAGTAGAAGTTTGTCTAAATTATTCTTTTTCAGCAGTGGTTTGATAATTGCTGTTTTTAGGGACTGGGGGAAAACACCTGACAGGAGGGACGTGTTTATTATCTGAGTCAAATCAGACGCTATGACAGGTAAAACTTTTTTAAAGAAAGCTGTGGGGAGAACATCAAGACAGCATGAAGAGGAACTTAGCTGCTGAATGATCTGCTCTAAGCTTTTGTAGTTTATTTGGCTGAATTGGGACATTTTGTCAGGATAAATTCCAGCTGAGTACCGCTTTGGTTCTGGAGCTGGTGTGGATGTACAAACTGATCCTCTAATTTTTAGGATTTTCTCAGTAAAGAAGTTAGCAAATTCATTGCAGGCCCTGGTGGAGTGGAGTTCTGAAGCCACGGACACAGGAGGATTTGTTAACCTGTCGACTGTGGCAAATAAGACACGAGCATTATTAATGTTTTTCTTAATGATCTCAGAGAAGAAAGATTCTCTTGCATTTTTCAGTTGTAAGTTATATCTGTAAAGTCTCTCTTTATAGATGTCATAGTGAACCTGGAGTCTATTTTTTCTCCACCTGCGTTCAGCTTTGCGACATTCCCTTTTTTCACTTCTAACTGATGGAGCATTTCTCCAAGGAGATTTTTTCTTCCCGTAAAAAACCTTCACTTTAACTGGAGCAATGCAGTCAATGATGTCTGAGACTTTAGACTGAAAGTTATCTACTAGCTCATCTACTGAGTTGCAGCCCAAGGTTGAAGTAGCAAAGTAAGCTTGAATAAAATTTTCTGTGGCATTGTCCTTAAAGGTGCGTTTTCTTACGATGTCCCTTTGGCTAAATGAGTCACTGGTAATGATACATTCAAAGGTAACGGAGAAGTGATCGGATAAGGCAACATCAGTTACATTGACCTGTGAAATGTTTAGACCTTTAGTGATGATTAAGTCTAAAATATGTCCCTGCTTGTGTGTTGGCTGTTTAACATGCTGAGTTAAACCAAAGTTTCTAAGTGTGTCACACAGTTCTTTTGCACTTCTGTCTTCAGGGTTGTCAACGTGAAAGTTGAAGTCTCCAACAATAATTAAAAAGTCATAATCAACACATATCACAGACAAGAGGTCACTGAAATCATTAAAAAAGTTTGATGTGGACTTAGGAGGCCTGTAAACATTCAGAAACATAGTTCGTACCGGGCTCTTTACCTGGAGAGCCAAATGTTCAAAAGAGTCAAATTTTCCCAAAAACACCTTTTTACACTTTAGTGAATCATTAAACAATGTTGCTACTCCTCCACCTTTCCTTTGCTGTCTGCTCTCACAAAGAAAATTGTAGTTTGGAGGAGTCGACTCCAGCAGAATAGCTGCTTCATTAGATTCATGTAACCATGTTTCTGTTAAAAACATAACATCAAGATTATTGTCAATAATAAAGTCATTAATTAAAAGGGATTTTCCTGACAGAGATCTAATGTTTAATAAACCCAGTTTATATGATTTGGTGGTTGATGGTGTCTTTGTGGCAGGTTGCATCTGACAGTTTATGACTTTTAAGTACGACTGATTATTCCTGTGTGTTTTCCTTTTGCTTTTCTTATTTCTGCCACGTATCATAACAGATATTCCATGTTCTCCGTCAGGAGGCCCAGGCTTATGCTGGTGGCGGTCTTGACTGATAAACGTACAGCCAGGGCCCGCTGTATATCACAAGGACGTTATCCGAAGGTCTTCAGGACAGGCATGTTCTGTGATATGTAGAGGAGGAGGAGGATCTGGACCTCTGCGTCCTTTGGAAGATGCTGATTTAGTCACAGAACTGTGGTTTTCAGAATTAATATGTGGAGAGGATGTCAACTGTAGACCAATCTTAAGGACTTTGTTCATGGTGTGAGAAAAATCCAGGAAAGGAACCTCTGGGCTTTGTGGAGAGGAAGGCGAGGCGGGTGTAGTCTGGATCGGTGTTTGTGACGATGGCGGTTCTTGGTCCTTTCGTTGTCCTGCTGAGATCTGGGATGAATCCTCCTGTAGCTCTGACGAAGCCTCTTTCTGTGTCATCTTTCTGGCCATCTTTATCTTGGCTTGTTCGGGCTGCACTGGGCTTATCTTTTGTTTTGGCACTGGATGTTCTTTGTTTTGGGACAAAGCTGATGCAGTATGGTTCACAGAATAGAAGATGTTTGAAATCAGTCGTTTTGCACCTGACCTATTTAGAGAGAAGCCATCTCTGTTGAACAGATGTCTTCTTTCCCAGAAGATGTTAAAGTTGTCTATGAAGGTTACAGTTGTTTCTTTGCATGTTTTTTCCAGCCATTTGTTTAGCATCAGAATTCGGGAAAAAATCTCGTCTCCACAAGCCACGGGCGGGAAAGGGCCGCTGAGAAGCACCTTGACATTTTTGCCATGAACTAAGTTCAACAGACGAATGTAATCCTCTTTCAATACTTCTGATTTTCTTATCCGGGTGACGTCGCCCAGGGCTTCAGCTTGTATTATGAGTTTTTCCAAGGTCGGGCGCTCTTTCAAGATCCTTGGAAGGATGTCTAATAAATCAGACACCAGGCCATAGTTCGAATTGTTATAAATTAACACCTCTGTGTTTTTCTTGTTACAGAAATGTTTAATCCCACATACAGACCCACTGCATAAAATCAGGGTCCTTGGCCCCGTGGCATGTCTTTTCTCTGATGTATTAGAGCGAAAGTCGTTGACGTACCTCTGAGTGTTGTCATGATTCTCCTGGGTCACATTTTGGAGCGGAGCGAATCTGTTTCGTAAAGGAATTCCAGCATTTCCAGCAGGTTTACTCCTATCATTTGTTGTGGGAACAGCCCGCTGTTGTTTCACTTGTCCTGGGACATCTCTCTGTAGTCTCGGCCAGTTTTCTTTGTCTAGGCGTGGGGTTCGTTGATCCTTTGGTCTTGCACCCTGAGTGATCCAGGGATTCTCATTTTCCTCAGGGATCTGTTTGTTCAGAGAGTTGCTGGGCTGGTGGTCCCCGTTTGGAGTCGCAGGCAGGGTTGTTTCATTTCCATACGCGCCGTTTACATCATAATTCAGTTCGAGTCGGCATATCTTCTGTTCTATAACGGCGATCTTTTGTAGAAGCGTGTCAAGGTCCACTGTGGTGAAGGTAGGCATCTTTGCAAAATCAAAATCAAAAATAAATAAAAAGAAAATAAATAAAAATAACTAAATCCAACTTTCCGTGGTTTTGGCAAAGAGATAAAAAGGAGATAAAAAGTAAAACGCAGGAAAATGCAAGCAAGCCATTGGAGTAACATTGGAGACACTAGAGACCATAGTCAAATGTTTGCCAGGGGCCAGAACTGATGACATTAAATCCCACCTCCGGCTAAGGATAAAAGTAAGTACAGTAAGTTTTTTATTCATGCTACCAGTAATGACACCCATTTGCGTCAATTGGTAGTGTTGCTTCAATGTGTAAGTTTGCAAAAAGGAGAATAGTTTTGGAGTGGTACAGTTTGGATGCAATCAGGATTTTTTGTTTTAAAAATAAAAAGCTATTTTAGGAATCTTTAAGTAGCATTGCTAAAAACTGTAACAACAATTTAGTGCTTTATCGACACAGGATCTCATTACATAAGAAATAACACGGATCCACATAGCTGTTGTCTTTATTTTGTCTGACTGGAGAAATTCTCTTGACAGTGTGGGTGTGCATACATTATAAATAAGCATTTATTTTCTAATTTTTTTGTTGTTTGTTGTTAGTTTGCCTGACATTGCTTTGGATCAGCAATTGACAAAAAAGGCTGACTGTTAAAGGTGTTTCTATCTGTGTAAAGAATGTATGTTAAAAGGTCGAGCTTAATTTACCCGAAATCTAAGCCACTGGATAAAGATCATGATTAGGACTCATATTCCATCACCAAATTCATCTAATCTGCGTGTTCTGACATAATCAAAGTACATCCTGTTGATCTGGTTTTCCCATGTCCAGCTGTCACAGGGCCTGGTCTGTAACCCTGCCTCCTTCCTTGTTGGGAATTACCAGTACACCTGAAAGCAAACCTATTTCATGGGGTCAGTGGACTCTTTAGACAGAAGACACTTCTCAGGGGAAACATAACAAGCGGTTGGTGAAATGCAACTTCTGTTTAGCCTCTTTGTAATTTTGTATATTTGCACATTCACAATTATGCTGACAGGCAGTATTTGTGATAAAAGACATCCACATTTTAAAGCAGTGTAAAGCTGACAGTTTTAAGGAGCATTTGGTTTGATTTTTATTATAGTTGATTATTAAATGGGAATGTGTTACAGGCTTGCAAGACCAAATTTATCTTTTAATATTGAATGGATTGATAGACATACAAGAAATGAAACTTTTTCCGAGGGCATATTTTGATTGGTACACCATTGATTTGAAGCTTCAATACATATGCCCTTCTTGCTTGTGCTCTCACTTGAAAAAAAAACAGATTTTCTACTTCATTCTCATCCTTCATTTTTTTCACAATCGCAATGGTAACAAAAATCATAGATTTTTTTTCCTCACTGAATCCAAATCCAACTACTTAGTAAAGTAGTAGAAGTAGGATTTCATATTCCTGATTATTAGAGGTATCTTTGTTGCCCCTTCCCCTGAGAGCCCTAAATTGTTACCTATGTTCCTTTATTCTGATGAGATTGGGCAAATTTTTTAGGGTGTATTGCCTGCTTTTAAATGGACTTAATCAATCTTCCTTTAGAGCATTATCTAATATTTCTAGCGGTCAATTACGCTTTTTTGATTATAACAATTACTTTATAGTGCAATCTTTATTTTATTTATTCCTTTTATTTAAGAGATGGAAGAAAATTATACGGAAAGATTTAGCCAGGAAGTTAGAGCTTGAGCAACAATAGATCTTTCAAATGGACAACTACCATAAACACACCAGCACGTTGTTATAAAGTGCCTTAAAAAACAAATTTAATGTTTTGCAGTGGTCATCACAAAGCCCTAAACTCAGTCCCATTAAAAACCTTTGGACAGAGCTGAAAAGGTGTGTGTGTGTGTGTGTGTGTGTGTGTGTGTGTGTGTGTGTGTGTGTGTGTGGTGTGTGTGTGCATGCGTGCGTGTGTGTGTGTGCTCGTGTGTGTGCAAAGTGGCCCACAAACCAACTACCACGTTACACCACCAACATTCCTGGAGACTATTGTAATAAACTTGTAAAAAAAGATTTATTGACCCAACTCATGTAGTTTACAACACAATTTGACCAAATTCTATGGATGTGTGTAATTCTGAAAATGAAAATATATGGTCCAAATTGAAGTTATCCTTTTTACGTGCGTAAATGTCTGGTTCTACCTATATGCCTCTTTTTGTGGAATATCTGACTTATTTATTTAAAAACAAATGCTGGTATTTTATTTAATATACTAATGCTATATTTTTAATGAATACATTAAACTTTATTTACATTTTTTTGGACCTGTGTGTAACACATTACACAACATCAATGTGTGATCATTTACACAACTTTCTATCTATCAGGACTCAGCCGGCAGAGCCGTGCAGTTTCTGCCTTTTTTCACAGGTGTCTGCAGATGACGGGTGGGCCGGGTGCGCACACCTGCAGCTGGTTCAGCAGCGCCGGTCCGCACTATAAGAGCTGCGCACGGACAGTGGGAGGATGCCAGAGTGCTACCCCGTCGTGGTATGCCTAGGCCACTGATCTGTTTTCCTGAGCTTCGTACCTGTGAGTTTTGAAAGCCCTGTTTTTGGATCTCTGCCTGCTCAGATTTTGCTCTGGCGATCTCCCCATCAAACTTCCTTGGTGATACCAAGCCAAGCCCGAGGTCCCCCTCCCTGGATTCACCCTGGTCTCTGGATCCTTGGACCCGCCGGTGCTGCTCTGACACTGCTCCTGCCCACGCCCACCGGTCTCGCTGACACCCGCAACCACCTCCGTCAGACAAGCGCTGAGTCCACACTGCTTCCCCCCGGTCTGGTTTCCATGCTCTGTGGTAAGCTTACGCTCCCCAGTTATACCGCTTAGCATTAACCAGAGATCTAACCACTTCTCCTTCCCTCCTAGACTGACTGCGCTCCCTGTTGAACTCCTCCATTGTGGCCTCTGCTGTGGCAGATTGCTCCGCGTTCCTGTTTCTACCCAGTATTTATAAAGTCTGAGTCAACTTTTTATTTTTTCAAAATTAGAGGTACGGTTCGGCACTACCTCAGAGCAGTGTGTAGCCAGTGTTTACTTCCTGGTTCCTGAGCCATCCATATGAGAGTTTCCAGGGTTCCCGAAACATAGCGTGACATTTGGTATTTTATCCTGGCAGAAGAGCAGCAGGCCTGCAAAGATGGAAGCCAGTAAGAGAAAGGGACCACAAATGGAATTGAACACAACATCATATACCTATCCTGTGTAAATAAAAAATCAGTGGGGTTTCATAGCAGCAATGAAACATTGAGGAAATGGCATGGGCTGTTGTCAGTGACAGGCTGTTGTGAATGTGTTGTTCCAATTTGAAACAATATGTGTCGTTATTGCATATTGACCCTTTAACAGGAATTTAAGGATATTTATCAATGTCAATACTCATTGAAGTTTTGCAAAAGATTCCCCAGTTATGAAGTCATTTACACAATATTCAAAAAAAGTGAAATGTCTAACTAGATCGAAGAGGGTTTCCAGATACCATCATGTAAGGAACCTTGAAGAACTTAAAGCCCCAGTGTGCAAGATTTACACACTGGTCCACCATCTAGTGGTGCACTAAATGAATTACAAATAACCTTGCCGTCAAGCACCTAATAACTACTACAGAGGCCGGGGAGTCATAAATTTGTCAATGTCAACATATCCTCCATCGCTACGAAGCAACCGCTAATAGCTAAGGTCATCGTGTGAAATTGTTTTTGGCTATGTTGCCAAGTCTGCTTGTTATAGGGAACTCTGAGCTTGTTTTTATCTAAAGTTGCCTGTAAATTACGTGAGTTGCGGGTTGCGTTTTGTTGGGCGTTTCTGAACGCCCAATAAAACACAACCCGCTACTCCGCAACCCACAGTCACTTGATTTGAACTCTAAAATAAGCGACTATACACACAAGTTATAAAGACACCCGCTCACACTGCTGTGCTAGAGACACCGTAAACTGGCTAAAATATCACTTCACCCCTCCTTGTATACATATATACCCTGAGAGGGAGACAAGATGAATAAATGAGCCATCTCTCAAAACGGGTATGGTTGAAAAGTTTGTCCCCTTTCGGCTACTAAAATCAGAAATTACGATGCAACACCGGTCTCAGTCGGTGCACATAAACTAAGCTATGAGAACGCTTTCATTTTTGATGATGTTATTAGACTGTGCCAGAATATGTATTTATAAAATCAATACTTGATTGTGGCTAATTAAAAGCAAAATTAGTTACACATGGTCCCTTTAAGGAAATGCCTACATGTATTTTGCAAATAAGTCCTATTCTAAGACAAGTTTGTCAGGTTAGAAAATCATATTCCAGATAAGGCTCATGGCCTTCACTGGTGACTACAAGCCAACATGACAGACTGGAGAGAGACACTCCTGGGGTTGAAGGGCAGCTTGTGACCACAGGAAGACTCCGACTTGATTTCTTTATCAGCAGGTGCCAAGGTCCCCTGACACTTGGACACAAGCCACTTTGCACACATAATGACACATGGAGGATTTGTGGCAAACCCATAAACACACATGCACACATACACACATGTTTGCTTATTGTACATAGTGAGTACATAGTGACTTTACTTCCATAGACTTACATTCATTTTCAAGCCTTTCTATGGCCTAACGCAGACCCTACACCTAACCTTTACCACTATATACCTAACCCTAACCTAAAACCTAACAGACACCTAAGTCCTAAACCTAACCCCTGGCCCAGAAAAAAAGAGACATTTTTTTCCTTCCTCACTTTAGATCAAAGTCCTTACTTTAATAATAAATGAGACAAAATAATTTTTTACTCAGCTGAGTGAGAACAAGTACAAAAGCACACACACACACACACGTTTAAAAAAAATTAAGTGATAACTGTGCCTTGACTTCCATAGACTTCCGTTAACTTTCAAGCCTTTCTATGGCCTAACGCTGATCCTACGATTTACCAGTATATACCTAACCCTAATCCTAGACCTGAGAGACACTGTAGTGTAGTCTTAAACTACACTACAGTGTCACCCAACCCACTCACCCAACCACGCACGCACGCGTGCACACACACAGACACACACACACATATAGGCTCACATTTGACCTCATTCAAGTAAGTGTTGAGTCCTCATGTTTATCTTACATGCTGAGGTAACCCCAGATAGTCCCACGTTATGACTTGGATGCACATGTATTTTCTTCCTTTTTTGACATTGTCTATGCTTAATCAACTGTCAAACTCTAGCTCCCTGTCTTGCTCACTCCATATTCCCCTGATCTAATTACCAGCTGGTCTCCACTGGGGATCGATATGGTTTGAACTTATGCCACAACTGTGGCAGAGTGAATTTAAATATTCTTGTCTTCTTCATTTATACCATCAATATGGCTCACAGACATGCTCTTGATCCTTGTGACTGATACATGTTTAATCACAAACACATTTCATTGTAAATGTTTTTTTTTATTTGCTTCAACATGAATAATTCATGTATGATGAAAATGAACAAAAAGTCAGTTAAAAATACCCTTTTCCTAACTTTATGCAATATTTCAATTCATCTATGGTAGGTGGAAAAAAGTTGAGCAATCTCAGTGTTAGATATAATTTTTGCATTCAGCATATTAAAACTTGGAATTTTTCACACCCCAGTTTTTGATGTTATTCAGTTGCAAAGAATAACATTTGTTTTGGGTTCACAGCTGCTTAAACCAAAAAAGGGAGTCATCTCAGAACTGTTCAATTTAAGGATATGTTCCCAAGATATGCCAATTGTATTATTATTTTCATATCCTTGTCCCTCTAAGAGAAAGATTTTCTAAACCACATTGACTCTTCATTTGTGAAATTTGGAATAGACGTTTGATTGGTGACCCTGAGATTACTTTGTAGTGGCAATTCAAAAAAAATATTTGGTGGTGAAAAATCATCAAAATCAAAGATTAAGAACAGACAACATTGTAATTTCTGAGGTGGAAATGTAATTAAAGCCATTGATTTATAAAACAACAACAATAATGCTTACTGAACAGAATTTTTAAATGAAAACTTATAAGTTGGGCATAATGTTCAATAGCTGTCTTTTGACACTTACACGATACAAAGTTAAACACGGGGGCGACCTTGTTTTTGAAGTGAATATGGACTAATTTATGTGGTCTACTAACCTAGTTCTTTGAGAAGTGTTGCTGAGGGAAGTTTAGAACAATGAACCCCATACCAAAACCTTGACAAAAAAAGAAAGTAACTCAAGGTAGGCATTTGTCATTGTCATCTGTGAGGAAGCCCCAGATCATAGGGATTTATCTTTGCTACGACAGAGTGTAGTACTTATATTTCCTGTGCATTTATCTAGAAGGAGCAACCTACAACAGTCGATTTTCACAAGGCCACTTGTCCTTTGAGTAAACCCCTCCAATGTGTAGTAAAGCATGAACACAAGCCTGAAATACCAAAATGCTATTTGTGAATTCCTCCTGATGCATTTTGAACACCTTAAATTAATTTGCCCATTGGGAAGATCTTGCAAACGGGCAATCCTGCTTTTTGCAGTTAATTTCTCTAAACTGCATAAATAATATTCAATTTTTGTTTTGAACAAAGTCTGGGAAATTCTGATAAAACTAACTTAAAATCTGAATTACTCTGATAATGCAATGTTTCTATGCAGTGATACAATGCACAACAATTTCATTAGGGAAACATTTAAATATGTAGGTTAAGACTTAAGAAAGTCTTAAAAATACTTTATTACCTAAACTGGCTAATTTTCTGTGGCAAACATGGTTTACAGTCTGACTGCTGAAATGAGTAGCAAAACGAAAATGTTTCTTTGTTAAATCTGAGCACAAAACACAACAGCCAACTAATAACCTAACAAGTGCTGAATCTTAGAGTGAAAAAAATCTAGAATGATTTATCTGTGACAACACAGCTAAGTCAGCTGGGCTCTATGAATAACTAATATCATCAAGTGTACCTATGCACAGAGCAAAAAGAGATATGGTCAACTTATCCAGAGTAAGACTCTGAACAGTTATCTAATGAGTTTATTGTGCAAATGAAACTAACAAGAAAGTACGCAGCAATGTGCAGAGACCAAGTAAAGTCTTATGTCCTGAAGAAAACTGTCTGACAAAAATGAAAATTGCTTAATTCTGGTATACTTCATCACAAATCCTTAATACATTAACAATGCAGTTGAAATAACCAAAGCTGTATTATAACAACATACAACTTCCACACAAATTCTAAAAAATATGACTATTAGGTCAATTACTACAACAACAGCAACAACAAGAATAATATTACCAATACATTTTATTTTAAATAGTGTGTTTCAGAACACCCAAGGACACTGTACAGAACAAGCACAACAATAAGGGTAAAACAACAAACAAAAATTACAGTAAACCAGCAATCACAGAGTATGCACTTTTGAACAGATGGGTTTTGAGTTTGGACTCATATTGGTAGAGAGTATTGCAGATGTCTGGAGATAAAGAATTCCAGAGTTTGAGAGCAGAGGTGGAGAAAGCTCTGCTCCCCATTGTGCTGAGGCGGAAAGGAGAAGCAGTGAAGTGAACAGAACAGGAGGATATACGAGTGCACAAGGGAATAGCAATGTCAAGAATATCATAAAGGTAGGGGAGAGCAAGGTTGTGGATGGCCTTGAATGTGCACAGAAGGATAGTGAATTGTAATCTGAATCTAACCGGGAGCCAGTGACGCTGCTTTTTAGGACTGGGGTGATGTGATGAAATGAGGGACTTAATGTGAACAGATGAATTCTGAACCACTTGTGACATGTGAACAAATTTTTGAGGAAGGTCAAAGAGATGAGAGTTACAGTAATAAATGAGTTAAGGTGAGGTCAATGATGAGGTGACAAGGCTATGAGCAAGAATTGATGCAGAATGAAGGGAAAGCGCGGGGCGAAGGGAATTAATGTTAGGCAGATGAAAACAGGCAGAACGGGTGATGTTTTGATGTAAAGGATAGGGCACTATCGAGGATGACACCCAGACCCTTAACCTGAGGTGAGGGTGAGACTAACGAACTGATGAAGAATCTGAAGCAAAACTGGGTCTGGCCAGACCAACATTTATCTCCAGGAGCGGAGCAGTTCAGTTCTTGGGTGACCCACTTGGCTCGGTCCAGCTTTCCAAGCCAGAGAAACTCACAGTTTCTCTTTCAAACAGGTTAATTAGCTGCATACGTAGCCTTCTGCTTTCTGCAAGCACACAGCTTATTGGCCGACACCCATAACAAAAGCCTGCGTGGAGCCACACTAAGGTGGACATACAAATGAACTGTGGGTTTCCACTCCCGAAATGTAGATGCGGCTCGGCGGAATTTTAAGTTGAAAACATGCCATGTTTAAACACAAAGTTTACTGTTTTAAAACCTTTGAAACTGTCCTATAAAGCATTGAGTGGTTAATACCAACGAACATGTAAAAACTGAAATACGTTTTCGTGCAGGAATGTATAAATGAGGCTGGCAGGATTATTCAAATATGCTTTACACCTTTAGATTGTTGGTCAAGAAGACCATCATATCAACTGTAGCTGGTTTCAGAAGAGACTGCTGGAAGATTAACACATTTCCTCCAGCACTGAAGACTCTTTCTGAGGCTGTGCTTGTTGCAGGGATGCACAGGTACTTCTTTGCTAACTGACTAATCAGACAGAAATTCACCCTATGCACTTTCCACCATATAAGTGGATCACTCTCACTGTCTGCCAGTTGGCCAAGTAAATAACTGCTTGGTTCGGCCTGAACTTTGTCAATGTAAGAAACACTGGTGGAGACTTCAGCAGTAGCTGCTTGTTTGAGAAAGCTTCCAAGACTCTTCCTCTGTTTCTTTCTCTGTTGTTTGTCCTCTGTTTCTTGACCCTGGGCTATTTCAGCTGACTGAGGTGATGTTTCAGAGGTAGCAGCAGCAGGGCCACTTGTTATAGCAGTCACATGTTCCCTTTCTGTAACTACTTGGTCTTTGATAACCTGGATCTCTTCATGACTCAGGTGCAGTGTGTGAAGGCGTGAATCCAGAAATGATGCCATGTTGATTAGCTCCACAACATCCGGGTCGCTGTATTTTGTTGTCAAATAGTCCATTACTGATTTTTTGATGGTCTTGGTGAGTTCTGAGTCTTCATCCTTCTCCTGTAGAACATTTCTACTGAAAAGGTAAATATTAGGCTTCAGGCATGACACTGTCACATAATTCTCTTGAGGAGATGGTGTCTCTGAAATCAAACAGAGGTCCTAATGCCCTGCTGACAGCATCCGAGACATCAGTGTCCTGCAGCAGCCAAGACTTGTGTGATGGCCTTTTCTTCTTCAAGAAGACACCGAATCATTATCTGCCTGGATCCCCATTGTGTAGGAAATTCAGTCACCAGTCTATGTCGAGGAAATCCAAGCTCCTCTTGAGCAGTGTTACCCAGGTGCGGTTCTCCCTGGTTCTTTACCTGAAAAAAGTGGTCTTCTCTACTGTTGACATACGCAGGAATAAAAAGACTCTTTAAACAGAAACTATACTTTAACATATTTAATTTAACAAGGCAGGGGGATGTTTACAGATTCAGTACTGGAGTCTCATCCATAAAACTATGCGAGACAGGTAGATTTCCAGATGTGAGAGTGTCCGACTCTCAGTTACATCAGCTTATATAGATTTGCAAAGACCTGGTCCTGGATCGGTCGATTCTTCCCATGTTGCCTTTGGGATATGTGTCACTATTAGACTGAAAGAGCCTGACTTCAGGAACATCCATAATTCCATTTGCTCATGCATGCTCCATCTGTGAAGTCCTTAGGTTATCTTCTGTTTTCCCTGTTAACTGCTTTCTGCAGCTCCAGCCTCTGTGACTGCATCATTCTTAACAGCCCCCCTTTCGTTGTGCCCAAATGGCACATCACAAAAAAGCAGTTCTGATATATGGGCTGGCCAAAATCAATAGAAGCATTTATCAACAATCAGCATGAACAATTCACAATTCAGCCTTTGTCCCTCAAGACCACAGTTTTAACATGGTCCCTTTTCATTCTCAGGGCAGAACGGAGCTCCCTCCATTGCTTGAAAACTGCCCCGATATTTACTCTGGTTTTATTCCTTCACCGATCTGAGTCCAATTTTGCCTTTTTTGTCACACTAGAGATTGTGTTTTTTACTCTTGTGTGGAGTCTGTGGTGGGGTCTGAGAAAAGCTTGTTCCTGGTCTTTTGTGATCCATATCTAATACAGTTGGTGTTCTCTAATGCCTCAATGGCAACGGAGACTCTCAACAAAGTAACAGTTGAAAAACAGTTCATAAGAGCACGCAGCGTGTCACATGCACACACATGCCCAGAGGATTCAGCTTGAATCCCTCACTCATAAAGTCACTAATGGGGCCTATAGAGACAACTGCGGCAAACAAGATAATTTAGGCAAGGCAAATATATTTGTATAGCACATTTCTGTACAAGAACAATGCAAAGTTATTTACATGATAAAAACATAGGAAAATAAAAACAAAATAAAAGCAAGTTGGAATGAAATGTAGAAACATTTAAACAAAATAAAACATGGAAAAATGTAGTCCAACTGTTTTTAAATTCATTGATATTTGCTTTTAGTTTTCAAACTTAAACTAATGATGTTTCAGTAAACAGTTTAACTAGAACAATCAAATGCAATCCTAAACAAATGCGTTTTTAATTTTGATTTAAAAGAACTCAGGCTTTCAGTACTTTGACTGTTTTTCTGGAACTAAGTTCCATGCACTAACTCTAGATCACTCCTCTTTTGGTCCAAAAATGATTACGTCACTTTTATTTTTATTTAACTGAAGAATATTTTTGCATATCCATGCATTGATTTCTTCTAAGCATTTATTCAGCTCTAGAATAGGTTCATAGTCACCTGGTGACATAATGATGTAGAGCTGTGTGTCATCTGCGTAGTTATGGTAACTGATGTAGTTTTTTTATTGTCTGAGCTAGATGGAGCATGTAAATATTGGATAGTAGGGGACCCAGAATGGACCCTTGGGGAACCCCACATGTGATGTCATATTTGTCATATTTCATGTAAAGTTACCTACTGACACAAAATAGTCCCTATCTTTAAGCAGAATTTAAACCAACCAAACCTGGTACAGGTGTTGTACCAGAACGGTTGACCCAGTTTTCTAGGCACAGAATGGAGTGATTGACAGTATCAAATGCTGAACTAAGGTCCATTAATACCACCACTGTGGTTCTTCCACAAATGTGGTTTTCCAAATATGGTTGTAGCCAATCAGAATGTCAAAGTCAGATTAGTAGAGCTGCATATTATTGCTGCAACCAACCTTTTTACTGAGGAGGGATATTTGCCCTGACAAAATAACACGTTTTTTTAATGAAATTATTTGGAGAATTTATGCAGTAATATCAATTGCATAAAATGGTTTATACAGTGATGTCTTGGCACCTTTAAAAGCTCTTTCGACTGTTTTGGTTCATTACAATAAGTGCATAATATTTAGATGTTATCACGGAACATTTGTTAAAAGACATTGTACAACTTCATGTTTTAAAATGTGAGTGTTAGATTTTTGTTATTATTAAATAAAATCACTTTTTATGTTTGTATTTCTGAAATATCATCGTCATGGCAGGGTTGGGCTCGAATGTTACTTCATTAGCTTTAAGATGCCTTTAATGTTTTAAATCAAATGTCAGCACACATACAACATTAACTACCTCTTAGAGGGCAGACAATGTTCTGCAACAACTACTTGTGTACATTCTTATCACTGGAAAACATTTGGCTTTGGTAATTTAAAATTTACTTGAGAGCGCTGGGACTTCAACTCTGTGCTCCAAAATTACATAAATTGGGAAGTCCCTGTGTTAAACTTTTTGACATATTGTTTTGACTTATTGAAATGGAGAGCTTAGTTTTGTTCTGACTTTAATAGAGAAGACAGTGGAATTTGGCATTAACTCGACAAGCACTGCTGTCCTCCTACCTTTTGCTTTACTTTGGATACTCAGAATGACCTTTATGAATAATGAGTTACACCAGCAGTAGCCTTGACAACAGGTCTACTTTGGTGGTGGTAAGCAAACGCTGAGATAAAGCAATTTAACACCTGACAAGGAAGTGTAGTGTCTGTTCACCCTCTGAAAAGAGGAATGAAAGTCTCCTGATTAACGCTGACAATCTGAAGAGCACATCGTACGAGCACATTAATAATAAACTCCTAAAAAGGCTGAGCATGGTTTTACAGCTTTGAAGAAAAGGTAAGATGTGAGAATGAAAGATGAGCAAGAAAAGACACATATTAAAAGATAACTTGGCTTGCTTTCATCTACTTTATTTTCACTGCATGTCCTATGCAAAGGTCTTTGAAAGAAAACTGACACAATTTGTGGCTACTAATTTCCCAGTTTTTCTCTTTAAAACAGGATAATATACACTATATTGCCAAAAGTATTCGCTCACCTGCCTTCACTCACATAAGTGCTTGAGTAACATCCCATCCCTTATCCATAAGGGTTCAATATGATATTGGTCCAACCTTTGCAGCTAGAACAGCTTCAAATCTTCTGGGAAGGCTGTCCACAAGATTTAAGAGTGTGTTTATGGGAACTTTTCACCATTCTTCCAGAAGCGCATTTGTGAGGTCACATACTGATGTTGAACGAAAAGGCCTGGCTCTCAGTCTCTGCTCTAATTCATCCCAAAGGTGTTCTATCAGGTTGAGGTCAGGACTCTATGCACTCCAGTCAAGTTTATCCACACTAGGCTCTACCATCGATGACTTTATGAACCTTGTTTGTGCACTGGCTGCACAGTCATGTTAGAAGAGTAAGGGGCCAGCTCCAAATTGTTCCCACAAAGTTGGGAGCATGGAATTGTCCAAAATGTCTTGGTATGCTGAAGCATTCAGCGTTCCTTTCACTGTAACTAAGGGGCCAAGCCCAGCTCCTGAAAGACAACCCCACACCCTAACCCCCCCTCCACCAAACTTTACACTTGGCACAAAGCAGTCAGACAAGAACCGTTCTCCTGGCAACCGCCAAACCCAAACTTGTCCATCAGATTTCCATATGGATAAGCGCAGTTCGTCACTCCAGAGAATGTGTCTCCACTGCTCTCCACTGCAGTGTCCACTGCACTGTCTCCAGTGTCTACTGCACTGTCTCCACTGCATCCGATGCAAAGCATCAGCGTTCTGCATCCGATGCAAAGCATCGGATGCAGGTGAGGTATGGCTTGGATGCAGCTGCTCATCCATTAAACCCCATTCCATGAAGCTCTCTGCACCTTGGTCTTGAGCTAATTTTAAGGCCAAATGAAGTTTGGATTGACTCTGCAGAAAGGTGATGACCTCTTTGTATAATGCACTTCAACATCAGCTGACCTTGCTCCGTCAGTTCATGTGGCCTACCACTTTGTGACTGAGTTGCTGTCGTTCCCAAAAGCTTCCATTTTCCTATAATGAGAAAGATATCTAAAGTTTTAAATGTGTAGGGACAATTTAAATTTAACAGAAATGAAAACTGTGCAGCAAGCTGTGTAAAATTAACTATGAGGGACAGGAGAAAACAAAGCCTATAGCTGTAGTATAAAGATTTTGGGGACAACAAAGCAGAGTCCCTTCACTGCAGAGTGAAAATAACTTTAAGAGCAGGTTCCAGTACAACCCTGCAGAGATAAATCAGAGCTGTTACAGGCAGAAGCATGGTTGTGCCATGGGATCTCGAGTGTCACAGATTGTGGCCAATCTTTACAAGGAAGAAATGCTAAAGAGAGCCTCAGACTCTTTCAGAGGAACACCACCAAGCCACTGGTTCAGATATGTGGATAAGATATGGGTCAAAATCCAGGCAAAAGAAGTAAACGCTTTCACCAGACACATCAAATCAGTGGACAGCAACATCACGTTTACCAGAGAGGATGCCAATGACAACAAGCTACCTTTTCTGGACTGCTTGGTGAGCTTCATAAGAGATGGAAGCCTCAACATTGAAGTCTACTGGTAACCTACTCACACAGACCAATATATTCGTTTTGATTCTCACCACCCACTAGAACACAAAATTTCTGTCATCAGAACCTTACACCATCGAGCTGAACATGTCCCCACTATGACAGAAGAGAAGAACAAGGAACAGAAACACATCAAAGACCCTCTCCCAACCTGAGGATATCCTAACTAGGCTTTTTTTAAATCAGCAAATAAATCCAATTGGTTTGAAAAAATAACAGCATTTATTATGTCTGAACTGAAATGAGATGTTTAACTTTTTGATGCATGTGTAATTATTCTATTATCTATTTGTGGACTAAAAAAAACTAAAAGAGTTTAACTTAGCCTTGATGTACACAAGAATGGTTCTGTTTTAAAGAAATACAATTCTGCTTTTTAATCTAAAAAAAATCCAGAATGTAATATGCAAGTGAACCTTTATGCATTTTTTTTTATTTGTGACCATTTTCACTACAGAGGCAGCTGCACTGTATTGATGTCAAGAAAAGGCTGAACTTTTAACATTTTGATCCTAGAACTTTTTATTTGCAGATGTATCAATATTATTCAAAAAAGCAATTGAATCATTTGGTAATTAGCAATTTTTCATTTTTTTCTATTACTCATAAAATAAGCTTAAGTAATTATGTGAAAAATCTGCAGAATATGTCAATTACTCAATTAATCATCAGAATAATCGATAGAATAATCAATTTGATTTTTAAAATTTTGAAACAGTCTTGGTTTCTGATATGGGCGACATGGGCGGTGGGGTTGTTTGCCCACGGCACCAAACAGGCTAGGATCGCCCTGCAGGGATTTTCTATTTCTATTTTCTAAATATTGGAATAAATAAGACACAGCTACAACCCTACAAAGATACAGACATCTACCAAAACCGGAAACAGAACGTCCTTGTTAAAACAAAGCTACATAATGTAGAATTTAGAGTTTGCCACAATCCATGTAAGGAACACAATATTCATTTGTAGTAAGGGGCTTTGGTTAGATGAGACCAAAAGTACCTTCCTGGCCTGCACACAAAACGCAATGTCTTCCAGAAAATGAACACAACACATAATTATTAACAAATCAGACCTATTGCTAAATATGGTAGCAAGTTTATGCTGTAGAAATAATTTTCTTCAGCAAGGACAAGTGACCTTTTCAGGGTTGACGCTAAGAAAGGGACAGCTAAGTACAAGTCAATTCTGGAAATAAATTCTAATAGGGCCCAGTCAAAGTCCAGATCAAAATACTGCCCATCAAATGTGATTTCATTTATTTAATTTTTGAAAAGAGGGGTTAAAAATCTCTCTCAAAATGTCTAAAGCCGGCATGTCTCCATATGAAGGCAGCTTTAAATGCAGCAAATTGTACTTCTTCAAGGTATTGACTCAGGGCTGAATATAAAAGTGCGCCACAAATTGTGCCTGTAAAAAAATATGTATAATCTTCCTTCCCTTATGCAGGTATGCACTACTTTATATGGGTTCATTACATAAGATACAAATAAAATTAAGTCTGTTGTTGTTGTAATGTGACAGAAGACGAACAAGTTCAGCGGGTATGCAGACATTTGCCAAACATTGTATGTTGGTTTGTGTGGTGGTATGAACAATTCATGGCTCGAACACTGAAGATCTATGACATTTAAACAAAAGTAACAATATAAAAAAGAAATGAGAAAATACAGAATGGACTTTTATCCTCCCAGCGTTTGTGGTTGCATGCTACAAATTGAAATTGTATCATGTAATTCCAGTTAGACTGACATGTGTTTATTTGAATGACTTTTCTGTACTGCTGTACATACTTTACATTTCCCAATTTAGCATTCATAGCAGTGAGACTTGATATGATTTTAAAATGACCCAAACTGAGTCAAATAAGCTATTTTTCACAGGAATCGAACATTCTGTAATTATACGATTCAAGGCTGACATAAAAGAGTTCAATATCAGTATTTTTCCAAAAGCTTTGAAAATATTTACTAATTTGAAAGTACCCTGCATATACAGTGATATGTAGCAAATGTGCCAAGCCAGTGTGCCAGCTCAGTTGGTGCAATTTCCCTGTTGTCAGATGACCAGGTTGTGAATCATTGATCTGAGCAAATCAATAGTCAGCACGTCCATCTCCCGTTCACTCTCAGTGGGCCACCATCTGTGTGTGTGTCCATATCCTGTCCGAAGCTGTCGCAGGAGCCCACCAGCACACACCAGGTGGCCGCCATCTGGGTTTCGCCGCTTAACACACAGCATGGTTCTCTGTGTAGGAGAGTGTTATATGGATGCATGTGTTTGGGAGATAGAGAGAGAGAGAAAGATAGACTCTTAAATGTCACATTTGTGGGTGTGTATCCACAGTAACTGTGTTGGAAGTGCTGAAAGGAAGCTGCACAGTAGAAGTGTGGAGCAAAGACTCTTTAAAAACATATCTCTATATGTATTCAAACAAAGAGCAGAAATTACCAGGATTTTAGAGCCATAGGACCCAATTTTCTGTTAAAATGGGAATTTCTTAACACAGGTCCTTCTTTAATGTAAGTGTTTCTATCTTGTTAATGTCAGTGTCAATTTTATGTATTGAAATGTAATTGCTAAACAAATCTTAACAATTTAGCCAAACAAATGATGAATAAAAATTATTTAGAGTATAACAAAGATGAGTACAACAAAAGGACGTAGTGTTCCCTCACCCGGTCGCGGGGCACCGGGGCCCCACTTTGCAGCCAGGCCTGGAGGTGGAGCACGTTGGCGAGCGTCTGGTGGCCGGGCACAGCCTGAAGAGGAAACATGGGTCCCCCTTCCAATGGGCTCACCACCTGTCAGTGGGGCCCAAGGGGTTGGGTGCCTTGTGTAATGGGTGGCGGTCGAGGGTGGGGACCTTGGCGTTATGATCCTTGGCTGAAGAACCTGGCTCTTGGGACGTGGAATGTCACCTTTCTGGTGGGGAAGGAGCCTGAGCTACAGCGCGAGGTTGAGAGGTTTTGGATAGAGATAGTCGGACTTACCTCGACGCATGGCTCTGGCTCTGTAACCAGTCTCCTTGAGAGGGGCTGGACATTCTTCCACTCGGGAGTTGCCCCTGGTGAGAGGCACAGAGCAGGAGTGGGCAAACTTGTTGCCCCTCATCTTGGTGCCTGTACGTTGGGGCTAACCCCGGTGAACGAGAGGGTGGCCTCCCTCTCCATACGTGTGGGGGATGGGTTCTGACTGTTGTTTGTGCTTATGCGCCAAACAACAGTTCAGATTACCCACCCCTTTTGGAGTCCTTAGAAGGAGTACTGGAGAGTGCCCCTCCTGGGGACTCCCTTGTTCTTCTGGGGTGACTTCAATTCTCATGCGGGCAATGACAGTGAGACCTGGAGGGGCATGGTTGGGAAGAATGGCTCACCTGATCTGAACTTGAGTGGTGTTCTGCTATTGGACTTCTGTGCTCATCGTGGATTGTCCATAATGAACACCATGTTCAAGCATAAGGGTGTCCATATGTGCTCTTGGCACCAGTACATCCTAGGCCATAGTTCAATGATCGACTTTGTTGTTTCATCTGACCCGCGGCTGCATATCTTGGATACTCGGGTGAAGAGAGGGGCGGAGCTCTCCACCGACCACTACCTGGTGGTGAGCTGGCTCCGATGGTGGGGGAGGAGGCAGGTCAGACCTGGTAGGCCCAAACGAATTGTGAGGGTTTGCTGGAAACGTCTGGCAGAGTCCCCTGTGAGACGGAGCTTTAACTCCAACCTCCGGGAGAGCTCTGAACGCGTTTTAAGGGAGGTAGGGGACATTGAGTCTGAGTGGACCATGTTCCGTACCTCTATTGTTGAGGCGGCTAGTCGGAACTGTGGCCGCAAGGTTGTCGGTGCATGTCGCGATGGCAACCTTCGAAGATGCTGGATGACACCAGCGGAGAGGGAAGCTGTTAAGCTGAAGAAGGAATCCTATCAGGCTTTTTTGGCCTGTGGAACTCCGGAGGCAGCTGATTTGTAAAGGCAGTCAAAGGTGTATGACCGGTGTCAGAGCCTGGTCCGCATTGTCGGACTCGTTTCCGATGAGAGTAGGACTCCGCCAAGGTTGCCCTTTTTCACCGATTCTGTTCATAACTTTTATGGACAGAATTTCTAGTTGCAGCCAAGGTGTTGAGGGGAAGTGTTTTGTTGGCCTTAGGATCGCGTCTCTGCTATTTGCGGATGACTCGGTCCTATTGGCTTCATCAGGGTATGATCTACAGTTCTCACTGGAGCGGTTCGCAGCCAAGTGTGAAGCGGCCGGAATGGGGATCAGTGCCTCCAAATCCGAGACCATAGTCTTGAGCCTGAAAAGGGTAGAGTGCCTTCTCCGGGTTGGGGAGGATATACTGCCCTCAGTGAAGGAGTTTAAGTATCTTGGGGTCTTGTTCACGAATTAGACTTAGACTTAGACAAATGAGGGGAAGATTGAGTGGGAGATCAACAGGCTGATTGGTGCGGCGTCTGCTGTGAAGCGGGCACTGTACCGGTCCGTTGTGGTGAAGAGAGAGCTGAGGCAAAAGGCAACACTCTCTATTTACCGGTCAATCTACGTTCCTATCTTCATCAATGGTCATGAGCTTTGGGTCATGACGGAAAGAATGAGATCCCGGATACAAGCGGCGAAATGAGTTTTCTCCGTAGTGTGTCTGCGCTCTTCCTTAGAGATAGGATTAGAAGCTCCACGTTGAGAGGAGCCAGTTGAGGTGGCTCAGGCATCTGGTTAGGATTTATTTCACATTATTTTTCACAACAAAAAATATTATTGCGGCATAATTTTTAATTCCAGCATGGTTTGTATTTCAAAATGTCGTTTTAAATGTCCTCTTACATTAAAGGGCCCA
The DNA here is from genome assembly GCF_011125445.2 of Fundulus heteroclitus. Lineage (NCBI taxonomy): Eukaryota > Metazoa > Chordata > Actinopteri > Cyprinodontiformes > Fundulidae > Fundulus > Fundulus heteroclitus. Next base: position 37,167,849 of record NC_046364.1, read on the forward strand.
ATGGCCTTTTTATTTCATAAGGACACTTTCAGAAGAATCACGTCAACTGCCAATCAGTGGCAGAGGGTTGGACCTGCACCCCTATTGGCTGATCCTTAAAAAGTGATTCGTTTTTCCTGGCGGTTTAAACAGCTTACTCTAGTTTGAATATGTTTATGAGTATAATAAGGTATTTTGGCTTGGCTTTTCTCCAAAAATCTACAGTAAAATGATACAATATTTATTCTGCGTATAGTATAAGTGGTCCTTTAACATAATATGAAATATGTTAAACGTGTTAATATGTTAAATATGAACATTATGTTTGTTTCACCTTTTAGGATTTTCTAGAGTTAAATTCCTAAAATCAGCCCAAATTTATCTCGTACAGGCATGAGAAACTTTGACTTTTTTTTTTCTCTTTCCAATATAAGCAGTAAAATTATGAAATATTTATTGTGGTTATAGTATCAGTTTTTTTCATAAATATGCACATTCTGAGGGTTGTGCTTCTCCTTTTATCTTAATTTCTGTCTTTTTCCTCCTGCAAAGCCACCCCTGCTGCTTTGTCACTGTAATGCACCATGTATGTGTGAATCTAATCTTTACAACAGAGCGAACATCGGCTCACTTGACCACAGTGCCACTTCTGCAGTCTCACAGAAAACTGCTCTGCCTCGTCATGGCTACAAACCCGCTATGAAGCTTCATACTTCCCCACAGACGGAGAATTTGAATAGTTGAAAAATTATGTTGGAATTAAGTTTTAACAAAAAAGCGCTGTCAATTCAATGACTAGCAGTAAGGCTGCAAGACCCAGCCCACGAACACGGGTCCTTTAAAGGATTCAGCTCTTCAGGCTTGACTTGTAAGTGTGGATTGCTTTCACCTAGGTAAAGAAGCAGCCAATCATACTGTTCGCCCCGCCCTGTTTCTCCTGATTGGCTGGCGAAGTGGTTCTGTCATGGTTTTCAGGTGACGAGTCCACATGCAGATACGAACGGGAGGCAATGCACAGTTTTAAGATGTTTATTTTGGAAACAGGCAGATCTACGGACGGAACTACAGGTGATTTGGCTGGGTCAGAACGTCACGGCTGGAGAGTCTGCAAGAGAGAGGGAGTGAGTAACTCTGAAAGGAGAACCCGGAGAATTGCTAGAAGTGGCGCTGCTTACCATTGGGCTGGGCGGACCTAACCGGGGAGAAGTAGCGTCAGGAGAACTCTATGACTTTACTCTGCTCGAGATAGGCGGCTAGTGGCTGAGGACGGCTGATGTAACTGGCGAGGGATCCTGAGCGAACCTCATCGGCAACGGTTGACAGATGGATTGACCAGAGTGAACACAGAACCAACAGAACCCGGGAGAGGGGATCTCAGGCCTCGCTGGGTAACATCCAGGAAGTATGAGGGGAGCGCCAGAGCAAAATCTGAGCAGACAGGTTCTGCTGGTCTGTTTCTTCGGACGAGACGTCAAGACAGGTGAGTGCATCCAAGCACCAAAATCTGAGGCAAAAACAGAGAGATCCAAAAATTAGTCAAAGACGAAGAGCAAAAAACTCACAAGCTGGTTTCCGAGAGTTGGAACAGAGGCCACGTCGTACCACGACTGGTTAAGGCTCTGGCGTCTTCCATCTGTCAGCGCTCTGCTTAAGAAGCCAGAGGAAGCCGCCTGCAACGAGCTGCAGGTGTGGGCCACGCCTCCTCAGCCAACTAGACACACCTGAGGAGTAGAGTTAGAGCAGCAAGACACAGAGAACCCTGACAGGTTCTGCTTAAAAGTGTCATTATGAAATAAATAAGCCATTGTGAAAAACACCATTATGAAATAGGACATTTTAAAAATTGACATTTTGAAATAAGAACTGATGGAATTAAATAAAAATACTTTTTAAAGAAGAATGAAAATATTTCATCATAATGAGCTGATAATTAATAAGAATTCAGTTATTTCACAATTTCATTGTCACTTTAAATATTTATTCAAGTAGATCATTATTTCACAATGTTATTTATTTCTGTAATTTCCCTATAGGATTATTAAAGTATTTCTGATTTATTTCATTTTGAACACTTTGGTGTTCCATAAGCAACAAACTGAGTATGCGAACAGTTGTAATGATTCCACTACAGCATGATACATTTCTTGGAAAGACAATTATTGAAAAAAAAAACTTTTTAAAAACGTTTACTTGTTCATTTTAAGAAAAAAAATAAAAATTCCAATCTGTAATCTGTCCAAACTTTTCATCACAAAATTGGCAAGTTAAAAGTACTCGAGGGGCAAAAAATGTAACAAAAACATTTAAAGGAAGAAATAAATATAGTTTTTATTTTATTTTTTTGTACCTGCTCCACAAACTATGAGCACGGAATATTTTAATCAAAAGATTAGTTGGATTTTCTGTAGGAAAGGGCTTGTAAATCTTTGTAAATCCAAAATTTAAAAAGGGTTTTGCACATTTGCCTTATTAAAACAATGGTCATCCGGGTTGCAAATTATTTTGGGTTCATAAAAAAGTTTATTCTCTGTAATACAAACAGGATTTGGTTTAGTCTTACTTTGAGAATGCATGCTTTAATAATGCCGTAATAATTTTTCTTTGATTAAAAAGAAAAAGTGCCCATCTGCATAATCCACCTGTGCTGGTGGGCTAAATCATTCTTGTATTGCAGTTGGTAATCTCACAAATTTAGTCCAGGGGCTGTAAGTGTCCCCGGGCCATGCTTCGGACATCCCAGCTGTAACCAGAAGTCTATTACTTATACTGTGCAATGATATCACGGCAATTACACCATAAACTGTTAATTTCCTTTGGGATGAAACATTTTATATGCCAAATGCGTGAAGTGCCTCTATATAATACCTTATAATGTGATCAAATTGAGATGACCCATTCTAGAGTAATTCCATTTTTAAGTTTCCATCCATTCTTTGTCGGATTACATGTTTATCTATCTCACACTTCCTGCTTGCGAAAAGCTTTACCCCAAACTGCTATCAGAGTAGCAGTTACTTAAGCCGCGCTGTGGAGCAGAAAAGTAAACACATTGTGAACTACTACTGTGTCCCCAGGTAAAAGTAGCAACAGCCATTCATCACAACAAAGTGACTTTGCGTCAGTAAGGAATAAATAAAAAAGCAGATAGATTCAGGTTCATAGGCTCAGGTTGCTGTGCTGCTTACTGAAAGGATATTATAAAGAAAATGTTTTATATAGGTTACAAGCTAATTAAACAAAAAAATGTTTTGTGAAAACGTAATTGTCCCATCAATTTTAGGGACCTTACAGACTCTGTTGCAAGAAACAATTTTTATTTTCACTTTTTAAACGTTAGTTGAACTCGGGAACACATTAGTGTACAAAACTTTTTCCAGGTGTTTCTATTGCAGTCTGGTTTTACGTGTTAAGTCTGTCATAGTCATTATCTGTAATATTATCTGTGTTTACAATGATCCCTTTTAACTTTGATGTTAAAAGTGGGACAATGTGTTTTTGTGTGTGGGCCGCATAATGTTAATGTGTTTAAAATAGTTGTTTCTTAGGCCACAGACCCCAGCGCCGGACCCAACAGACACCACACTCCGGGCACCCACCAGAGCCCCAAGACCCAGGCATCCCCCGAATCAGCCACCACGGCTTACTGGACACATTCCACAGCCCCAACACTCCCAATAAGTGATGAAGCTGATCAAAGGAGCCCAGAGAGATGTGGAGGCAGATGCTGTCTCAAGACTAATATGATCCAACAAAAGATTTCTATACTGTTTCATACTGAGAATTGGTTTGCTTTTCCAATTCATGAATATAGTTTTATTTGTGATGTATAAGGCAGTGAAAGTCATGATTTTTTTTTTTTTTTCCCCAAAGTGCTATCATCCAAGTTACCCAGCAAGCAAACTGAAGGGGGAGGTGAGATTTTACATCTCAGGTACTTTGATAAGTCCTTACATATTTGGCCCCAGAACCACTGAACAGGTGTACATAACCATAGTGCATCAATGTAATTGTCAGGAATATTGCCTGTGCAATGTGAACACATATTATATTGTGCAAAACCCATTCTGAATAATCTTTGACCTGTATAATGTACTCTATGAAGGATTTTGTATCATATTAGTTGTAAATTCGGGTTTCTAGTAATTTTGAAAGTTATTTAACACATCTGAGCCCAGGTGTTTTGTTCAAAGCTGACTGATAAATCCTCTTCCTATTTCATAATAAGAAGAGATGAATCACCTAGTTTAGACAGTGCCCCGAATAATTTAGACAGTAGTTTTGGTGGGTTTAGATTCAGCAACTCTAATATATTCATTGGAATTTGTAAACCACCTTTAATATGCTTAAATTCAATTTTTATTATAGATTTGATTTGTTGATATCCAGTAAGGAAAGTTTATCATATTATTTTTTGTAGGATGTCAGGATTATTCCAGATGGTTGTATAAGTGATGACTTCGTCATTTTAAGAAACTCCCACCAAGCTGTCAGAGAAGAGCTGATATTCATATTTTTAAAGCAAGTATGTTGTTTTATATTTGAGCTAATAAATGGCAAATATGAAATCTTGATATCATCACATACTTTCTGTTCTGTGTCTAGTCATGGCTCATCTAAGGGATTATGTTTTATAAATTTTGAGATGTATTGTAGCCTGTTTGCTAAGACGTAGTGATGAAAATTAGGCAGATCTAGTCCCCCTTTATCTTGTGTGTTGTGTAGCGTCTTACGCGGGGTGTGGGGGATCTTTCCAAAGATATTTAGAGAAGGAGGAGTTCAGAGATTTCAACATCCTCTTCTATCTTCTTTAAAAGAGGGATGTGGTTATGCTTTGTTAAAATCACCTATTTAGACAAGACAGTAATACCCAAATATTTAATACTCCCTGCCTGTAGTTGTAAATTTAGGGGGTTCTGTAAAGAGAAATTGATTGGCAGTTTTTAGCTTCCAAATACATTGTGTTGTATACTTGAGTCTCTAGGAGTGCAAAAACATTTGAATGTAGTATACCCAGGTGCTCCAGGTTTAACTATTTTGCTGGTGCACTTCCAAATTACCAATCTCACAAATCTGCAATTTTTATTTTACTCCAAGGTGAAGGATGCTGAAGCTACAAATGGATAAGACTAAATATTCAACTGTTCATTACACCACTGCAAAAATGGCTGAACGGGGTGGAAGTGGAATGCCCTGTGATCTGGAGGGCGTTTTTAAAGTTGCTCTCAGATACACCACAGAACTGGGGTAAAAAGGGGGATGTGAGGTTAGAGTAACGAGGATTTCAGACCAAAGCGTTGCAGTTCTACTTGATGTCCCCTTTAAAGACAGGATAAACCTTTTAAATAATGGCTAATCTCTATAATTGCTAATTTTGTAAAAACATTGCACTGTTTGGTTGGACCGTGAAGTAATATTGGATACCCCGATTTTTTCTGAAAACAAATCTGAAAATCAAATGTACATTTAGGTTATGCTTTTGAAGAAATCATTTATAGTTCAATATGTCTGTTACTTACACCTGCCTGAAGCTTAAATCAGCCTCCAGAGGTCTTGCCAAGGTCTTTTAAGACCCAGTGGAGTTTATTTGCCTTGTGGTTTTGATTATGATTATGTTCATTTGATGCCAGTGCTTTAAAAGTTGTTTAATGTCTAATCTGTGAGTCTTCAATATTATTTTTTTTCTAAAACATAAATGTAGCTTAACTATTTTTTATATTTTGTGGAGGAAAATGCATTTCTTGAAAACAAGAAAATAACAAGAAAATAAACATGCTTCTGGTTTTTAGTATGAATTTAACCACAAAAACATACAAACAAACACAAAAAACAAAACAAAACAGATCTTAGCTTTTTATTGTATTATTTTATTTGCTTCAATAAAAGGTGGATTCTCGTAAATAGAAAATAACACTATGAAGCACATAAATATTGAATAAATACTCCATTATAATCCTTTGAACATACAGGCAATGTTGCAGTGATGAAGTAATGTCAAAATTACTCTCTGTGAAATATATACTTATTGGTTTCTTAAGATAGTTATTTATCTTGTACATCACATTCATTTTGTCTTATTTACCTCTTTAAAAATAAAAAAGATGCACGTGACCCTTTCTGATTCAATTCAATTCAATTCAATTCAATTTTATTTATATAGCGCCAAATCATGAAACATGTCATCTCAAGGCACTTTACAAAGTCAAGTTCAATCATATTATACAGATTGGGTCAGATTATACAGATTGGTCAAAAATGTCCTATATAAGGAAACCAGTTGATTGCATCAAAGTCCCGACAAGCAGCATTCACTCCTGGGGAACCGTAGAGCCACAGGAAGAGTCATCTGCATTGTACATGGCTTTGCTGCAATCTGATGCTTTGTTAAATTCTACTTTGAAAGCTGTTTGATGGTGATAAAGATCAAGTGTGTATTCTAAGAGTAAGGTTCAGGCATTAAATAAGTCTCTTTATGAAATAAATAAATTAAGAGTGTACCATGCTTTAGAACGTAGATCCACAAAAAAAAAAAATACTCTACAGTTTCTGAAAGGTCCTCATAACAATATTGTAATGTATATATTGTTTTAGAAACTAAAGTAAAAATAAATCATGCCAAACTGGAAAGTATTTTGTCAGTGTTCACACGGAAAATCATACAGATAGTCATGCATAAACATGGTGTATGCAAAATGTTTTGCACAGGGGCATTCAAATGGAAAATTGTTTGCTGTTGATCTACTAGGAGACACAGTATGAAAGACTGAGATATTGTAGAGACGTTTTGTCGTAGTGTTGACAAATCCCTGTTTGCGGTCAGCAGCACACAGAAAAAACTAAACAATTGATTTACTGAAAAATAACTATCTTATAATTATTGCAATACAATGCCTTGGTGCTGGTCATCTTATATACAAATGGCACTAGAAAATGTTAAAATACAGTTTATATATATATATATATATATATATATATATATATATATATATATATATATATATGCTGCCTTTAGTGATATGCATCCCATTAAACCGGTCAAAAATGGCCAATAATAACCACCCATATTAATTCAACTAAAATCCTATTATTTAATGCGGGGAACAATTTTAGGTAAAGTTTTCATCCATGTTTAGGCCTCCACAAACCCACTAAAAGAGGTGGAATAATAATAGAGAGGAGTTCCTTCCTCACCCAATGAAATCCCCAACTAAATCACTTGGCACTTGTGTACATGAAGTTTCCATTGTGACAATTCAATCAAACATTTATTACAAAAATTGCCAAAAAATAAAATGAGAAATATTGGAAATATTGACGCAAGTATCTCTGTCACACCACTTTCCTTCAGCCTTCACTGGCAGAGACAGGGATAGCAGTCAAAAGTAAGTTAGTCCTGGAATTGTGTGTGTGTGTGTGTGTGTGTGTGTGTGTGTGTGTGTGTGTGTGTGTGTGTGTGTGTGTGTGTGTGTGTGTGTGTGTGTGTGTGTGTACGTGCGCACCTTTCAGCCGCAACAAGAAATAGGAGACTGTAGGAACTCCCAATGAAACTGCCCTTCACAGCAGGATGTCCTCTATAATTCAAATTCAAAAGTATTTTATTTATCCCAGAGGGAAATTAATTAAATTTGGTCAAGGAGTTATTATAGATGGTGATGGCTGTGGGCAGGAAAGATCTCCTGTAGCGGTCTGTTTTACAACCTATCTGAAGACGTCTTTGACTGAAGAGACTCTGCTTTCCAATGACATGAAGAGGATGTTCAGGATTGTCCATAATTTTCTTGATTTTTCACACAATCCTTCTTTGCATCATGGTCTCCAGAGGTTCCACAGTCGTCTACAGAACAGAACCAGCCTTCTATATCAGGTTGTTGAGCCTTTGTAGCTCCCTAGCTCTGATGTTGCTGCTCCAGCAGGTAATGGCAGAGGGGATGATGCTCTCAACAACAGACTTATTGAACATATGCAGCATCTTGTTGCAAACCTCGAAGGATCTTAGCTTCCTCAAAAAAGTACAGTGTTCTCTGTCCTGTCTTGTAGATGGCTTTACTGTTGCGTCTCCAGTCCAGTCTGTTGTTCAGATGAACACCAAGCTATTTGTATTCATCAAACACCTCCACTTGTTCTCCCATGACGGAAATTGGGTTTTATCTAATCATGTTTCTCCTGAAATCTACAATAATCTCCTTTGTTTTGTTCACATCCAAGATGAAATGATTGCTTCCACACCATGCCACAAAGCGGTCCACCAGCTCTCTGTACTCAGCTTCTCGTCCATCTCCGATACACCTGACAACTGCAGAGTCATAAGAGTATTTCTGTAGATGACAGAAATCGGACTTGTGCTGGAAGTCTGAGGTGTACAGAGTGAAAAGGAATGGTCAGAGTACAGTCCACTGTGGCGCTCCTGTGCTGCTGACCACCTAGTTAGACACACAATCCTTCAGTCTCACAAACTGTGGTCTGTTTGTCAGGTAGTCCTTGTTTGTTGAGGCCTCCATCCGAGTGTTCTGGCGTTCTGACAAAGCAAATCAAGCTGAATTGTATTAAATGCACTGGAGAAATCAAAGAACATGAGCCCCACAGTGCTGCCTACTTTGTCCAGATGACAGTGGGTTTGTTGAAGCAGGTGTAAGATAGCATCTTCTACTCCAACTCCATGATGATAAGCAAACTGCAGGGGGTACTGATATGGGCTAGTTTGCTTACACAAGTGGGACAACAGGAGTCTCTCCAGGACCTTCATGATGTGGGATGTCAGGGCAATGTGTCTGTAGTCATCACTGATGACTGATGGGTGAGTTTTCTTTGGTACCGGAACCAGACATGATGTCTTCCACAACAGCAGTACCTTCTACTGGGTCAAGCTTAGATTGAAGAGGTGCTGCAGAATCCCACAGAGCTGCTCTGCGCAGACCTTCACTCTGGGGCTGACACCATCTGGACCTGCAGCCTTGTTCTGGTTCAGTCCCTCCAGCTGCCTCTTCACCTGACCTCTTGAAACAGAAAAGTGGGAGGGGGAGGGAGCAGCAGCATCTGATTTGGTTGAAGATAAACTAATGGAAGCAGAATAGTCCATAACTGAGGCAGAGTATAAAAGATCTGAGATCTGACAGGAAAGCTGTGGGTCAAAGGAGGGTGGGAAGGTGCTCTCTCTGCAAGCCATGCAGAAGTCCACGCAGCGCTGAGGCTCCTACAACCAGGGAGGCCATAGAAAAGTGCCCATGGAGCAGACACAAAGGAGTGAGAGCAGCCGCTTTCTTGCCACTGATCCAACACACTGCAACATCCACAGTGCTGAGTGCAGTCGAGCTAGAGATGCTTTAGAGAAGTCCACCAGATCCAGACAGAATTCACCCAGGCCTGTATTCCCAAAAGAGAGCTTTCGCTCTGATCCGGAGCACTAGCTTTAACACTGGAGCCTCTGGATGCCTCCAGTCACCAAACAGAATACAAAGGCAGAGGTTTGGGAGAGATGAACAGGGAAAGTTAGTATGGGATGAAGCAAATTTAAAATTGTTTATGTCTAATGTGTTTTCAAGGTTTAACTCAGGTTAAAACCTGACAGGCTACGTAACCCGCTACCAATCTTTAAAACAAATCATCGCTGATGAGTTTTTTATTCCCATAAAGGTTTTAAAATACTGATGGGATATTTATGTTTGTGTATTCCGGTCCGCTCATCACACAAATACAGCTAAAAGTCCTTTTAAGTAAGCTCTGGCATGTCTGCTAGCATTAGCCACCACTATCAGCCTCCTTATTAGCCTTGCCACTAACAATTTAAACATAACTACGGTTTGTTTAAACATAATGCTTTTTGTGTTCACTCCGCAAGCGTCCGATAGTGCTCCGAGTGTTAGTACATCATGAATAGAGAAAATTTATTGTATTTTGTGCAACTTAAGAGAAATCCATCAAGCTAACAGCCATGTGATCGGATATGCTCCCAACATTACTTCTGGTCGTCGTTCTCTTACTGTGCCCTCTACATTCTTAAGTTACCAATTCAAATCGTAATTATTTCTCGATAAATAATTATATTAAATAATTCCTGTCCTGAATTCCAGAATTCAGGACAGGAAAGTTTATTAAAATTGCCCACTAGTTCTGACCTCACCCTGACTGTACACTTTGGAATCAGCTCTGCCATGCTGGTTCTGCCAGAGATGATTAACACATTTAGTTCACTTCCCACAAATGCTTGTTAATGAATGGGATGCTTTTCCACAGCGTTATACGATCAAGCCAGTGACCAGTATGATAGTGAGGTGTCAGGTTTTGGATGTGCACAATTCTCCAATGCAATACTGAGTCCCCCGTTGGTTGAATCAATAAACTTCTAAATTCCCCACATTGTTTCTTCAGATCTTCATCTTTTAATCCGATGAATAACATCAAACAAGAGTCACTGGTAGAATAAGTTGTTTGGGATCGCCACATAACTTTTTCGTGGGTGCAACCCGCTTAATGAACTCTGCTGCTCAATCCACAAATTAATTGTCCTTAAAAAGATTGGCACATTTTTTTTTTTGCAACTTGTTGGAGTTACTCTGATTTTTCATTTATTTTCATTCTTAACTTCAAGTTATTTAGGGGATTTTGATATTCATAGTTATGTTATCAATCTTGCATCTCAAGCGATATGCAATCAAAAGGATTTTGTCAGATTGAGACCATACCTACCTGCTTTAGACCTCAACATGTAAAAAAATGTATAACAAAGATCGATCAGTAAACTATTGATTGCTGATTAATGAAATGTTATTCATGAATCCAATAGCAGACACACTTTCTACAAGTCTTTTTCTCTTTCCAATCCACTTGAAAATTGCATTCAAATAAAACTAAGCCAACTGTTAATGTATGTTCTTAACCTCCATTTAAAAACCTCAAAACTTCTTCAAGTGGCCTTCCGTCTCCACATGTTTGGAATAATGGAGTCTATTGTTTCTCAAAGTATGACGATGCATCACACATATTGATGTTTACTTTCCTCGTAGCTGCTAAAATGACTCATCATAGAGTCATGGACTTCATCTCAGTTATTGGGTAAAGCATTAATCACAGTGTAACAACAAGCCTTTGATAATGTCTCATCTGCTGGAGTTGGGGCTTCTAAAGGCATGAAGTAGAATGGTGATTTTGTGAGTTTTAATTACAGCCGTTGGTTATGTTTTTGGCTTGATTATATAACAATGCAATGCGGTTCTGTTTGGAGTGAAAGAAAGAAGCAGCTCCCTCACATCACTTCTCATTAGAGACACTCCCGGGGCCTCATCAAAGATTTCCCTCCTCTCTGCCACTTCCCTTCCTCTATTCTTCTATAATGCACCATTTTCCCAGAACACCACTCCCTACAGCTTGAGGACATGCTTAACAAACACACCAGCAAAACACTCCTCTTGATGCTAACTTTTAAACATTTGCTTCACCAGAGTAAAAAAAAAAAAAAAAAAAAAAAAAAAAAAACTTGGTAACTTTCTTCAACTTCCAACTTCATTCTGTATTATTTACAGACAAAACACTGACAAGACACTGTGTAAAACATTAACCACAGTTACAACGCTGTTTTAGAAGAGTCGAACCAAGATTCAAAACATGTTTTCAAAGTAAGAAGTGTAAACCAAGCCTTGTCAGGGTTTGTGTTTTCATTTATAGACCAAAGTGCAGGAGAGAACTCAGGAGTCGCATATTGTAGTGATAGGTGATCTATTAAGAAATTAAAACAAAGGCTTAAAGGCTGGCAGGGAAAACAGGAACCAGGAACACGGCAAGATGGTTACCAGAACTGGGGAGGCATAACAGAGGACTTAACAATGAGTGTGACAGAGCTGGCTGAACATATAGGGGAGGAGACGAAAGGAACAGCAGATGGAGCAAATGAACACAGGTGAGCCTAGTAAAGTCAATTACGCTTAATGAGAGGGAGGACAATGTACTGGCAGGGGCTGGAAGATAGCAGAATCTTACAGGGAACATGAAAACGGCCAGACATGATGGAAAAACCAAACTAAACTAATAAAGAGCAGTGTTGGAGCTATACACAACAAATTGTGACTCCAGGTCCCAGCAGGCTTTGCAGCTGGTCTCTTATCTTATGCACTTGCTCCAGCAGTCTAAGCTTCTACCACGCAAGATAAAAGCAGGCCTCATACTTCAAACTGGGCTCTTTTTTTGCTCGGCAACAATGGCATTCTAACTGGGTTTTGAGAAGCTTGCTGGTAAATTCTCTTTCCACCAACCTCACTCCTTCAAAGAAGAAAGTTATGTGCTACTTTGAAGCATGATTTCCAACTTCATTCAGATTGAAGACAGGGCCTTAAAAGCCGGTTCACATGGCATGATTTTTTGCCCGATTTTGGCCCCAATCGCCCACTTCCAAGAGGTGCCGATTATCGGCGTCTCTTATAATAATCTGTCTTGGCCCGATATCCAACCTTGTGTGGTGTCCCCTGCGGACAAGTGCACAGCCTGTTGAATGTGACGTGTAGCCAATTGGAAAGCGACTAATGGACTCGCCTCCATTTCATAGTGCAGCAAGCGTAGAGCCCACGGTCATGTCGTCCCGCTTCTTTAACCAACGCCTTTTCTTTTTGAGATGTTCACATACTATCGCCATTATTCTTCCTGGTAATCCATGTTTATTTACTCTGAACTCACATTTGATCTTGAGAGGATTCGCAAGATTCCCCATCTGATATCTGTGTGATCTTAAGTGACATATGTTTGTGTGTGGTGATTTGTGCTTTCCGTCTGGCCGGACACCAAACACTTTACGAATAAACATGTTTTATCTAAGATTTTTTATCATTACGTGTGGTGTCTCTTAGGCTTTGAAAATCGGCAGACTATTTTAAAATTCTGCCATGTGAATTCAAAATTAAGAATTCAAATGAAAGCAGCAACTCATGGAACAAAGTTGTAAATCTGAAAAAAAAAGAATAAACATATTTAGAGTTAGGGATTAAAAACAATCACTCTACTTCACTAAAAGCCAAGAGGAAGATGAGGCATCCGCAGAAAGGGACAACATTTCTGGTATGTCCTCAGAATGGTGTAATTGTACCTCAAAATACATTTTATTCAACACCATAGCCAAACCTGTTTTGATCAAGTTGATCTTCAATTGAAAACCAGCATTAAATCTGTAACGAATTGGAGTGGTAACCTTTGAGCTTTTTGACTATTTACGGCTTTTTGCATAAATGACTTGATTCTGGTAAAATGGCCAAAGGACAGTCTCCAGAGCTGTTGAGACACCAAGTAATATTTACATTTTACTTTTAAAACTACAGCTGTGAATACTGTTAAGTTTAAAAGGCTGTCAGTGTTTTACTAAAAAAGAGCAGTACTGTAATAAATAGTCCCTGTCCCAATCCTCTCAAACAATGCAGCACACTTTCAAATTAGTAAATAATTAATGCGTTTAGTCAAATTGTTTACTGCAACAGTGTCTTCACAGGTCTGCCAAAAAAGTTGATCAGACAGATGCAGTTGATCCAGAATGGCGCTGCCTGCATCCTCACTAAAACTAGTGAGCACATTACCCCAGTTCTAAAGTCTTTACCCTGGCTCCCTGTATTTCAGAAAAGAGAATTTGAAATACTCCTGTCATGATGCTGCTTTGCCTGCTGCACCATGGACATTTCATGGCACTTTCCACCTCCCATACACCACAGTTCTCCACTCCACCTTCTGATCAGTTTCACCTGCCATCCCTAATCAATCCCGGACTCATTCCACCTGTGAACACTACTATAAAGGCTCACCTCAGTCAGCTCTTGTCTGCTCATGAGCATACTTATCTTGTCCTGCCTGAGTTCACTACGTCTGCCAGCCAGTACTTCGTTCGTACGCCTGCCAGTGCTTTGTTCGTCCGCCTGCCAGTGCTTTGTTCGTCCGCCTGCCTGTGCTTTGTTCGTCCGCCTGCCTGTGCTTTGTTCGTCTGCCAGCCTGTGCTTTGTTCGTCTGCCAGCCTGTGCTTTGTTCGTCTGCCAGCCTGTGCTTTGTTCGTCTGCCAGCCTGTGCTTTGTTCGTCTGCCAGCCTGTGCTTCGTTCATATGCTATCCTGTGCTTCCTCCATCCTCCTGCCTGCTCCTGCTCTGTCTAGCTTACCAGCTCCTGTCATCACTATCCTCCTGCTCCAGCCCGGTAAAGACTGTTGGTTTCTTCCTCCACTATCCATCTCCTTTAATAAAATTCACAAACTAAGCTCTGTGTACGGTTGTGTTCGGGTTCATCTACAAATCATGACAACTCCTGTTAGTCTATAAATCACTAAATGACTTGGCAACAAAATAAATCACGCTTCATGCATGCTTAGTATGAGGGATTGCTGCAAAGCCATTGACAATGCAGACGACTGTCCACTGTGGCTTTATGCTCTTATATGAGGAGTGAATGCTGCTTGTCAAGACTCGATGCAATCTGCTGGGTTTCCTTAGATGGTGGAAACCCAGCAACGCTTATACTGCTCGACAGTTATCGGAGGATGTGTAACTGCAAATGCTCTTTTAGACACGGGTTCCGAGATCAGTCTAATGTGCTCAGATTTGTTTGATGAGGTGACCAGAGCTATGGTGTCTCTTGGGAAACCGTTCCAGGTGGAGACCTGTAACGTGGGCATCACCAGCTACACTCAGGATCAGTCATGCATCACCAAACGGGCGTGGTTAGACATCACTTTCCGTGACATGACCCTGGTGCACCCCATCTACATATGTACTTTGGACACAGAACCTTTTCTTGTGGGTCAGGATTTGTTGAACAGGTTAGCCCCACTCATTGACTGTCATCATGGTCACCTTTGGGCCCAAGTGGGGACTCCCAAGCCCCTCACTTCTGGAAGTGGACTGTCCGTCCCTATCCACCAGGTGACCTGCTCAGAAGAGCCCAAAGAACTTTTAGCACCATTTCTGCCCTCAACAGAGCCGATTTCGAAATCCTCTGACACACCACCGCTTCTCAGCGATCAGAGAACTTCTCTCTGCAGCCACACATCTTTCCTCTGCTCACTTAAACACTCTGGAGTTGAACCCTATAACCCCAGAGTGGCTGAAGGTGTGCACCTGGAAAGCACATTCGTGCCAGACGTGCTGCTGGCTCTTTGGTCAGAGAAGTCTGCGATCAGCAGAGATCTGTACAGCTCTCTGTGCTGTGAAAAGCCCCATCTGGCTGAAACAAAACATAGCCACTACTTGCTCTCAGCAGACTGGCCTCGCCGGCTTCTGAAAGCAACGGGGGTGTGCATACTTTATGCACAGATTGGCACAAGACAGCTCTCTCATCCTTTCAGCATTGTGGAGAATTTACATCCTCCAGTATTTGTTGGTGCTGATTTTCTGGTACGGCTGGGTGTACAGCTGGACACTTGTAACCAGGTCCTGTGGGCCCCAGCTCACGTGACCCCAAGTTCCTTCCTGGGCACCCCTGAAGCCATGCGATCAGGGCAAACCATCCCACAGGCCTGTCAGGTGGCTAGCGAGACAAACATGCTAATACCACCACAGACTGCAGGTGTACCTATCAGATTAGCCATCCTGAAAGGACAACAAATACAGAGCACACAGGTTTTCTTTCAACCCCTTTCTTATTTCCAGGAATCCAACCTGGTCATCCGGGGCACACCCCTGCTTGAGCTGAACAACCGCTCAGCTTACCTGTTAGTGGAGAATCCAACCCACATGCCAATCCAAGTGGTGGCGAAGAAACCTCTCGGGGTCGAAAGCTCTTTCCACGACTTTGAGCTGAGCATTCCCGTCATCGGAGACCTGCCCTTATCCTTGACCGGCAGACAGGACTCTCCAGACACCGTGTTTACTTTTCTTTCCAACATGATCCAAATCAGGCGACATGAAGCTCGGCCTGCTGGATCCATTTGTGGTGCTACGCTTGAAGCTGAAGGAAACCTGTTGGTGTATGCGACAGCAACCGACCCAACAGAACCAGCACCAAATCAACCAGAGAACCGGGACTCACCCACTGAGCCCTGCCCTGGCTTCGAAACAGAAATTATGCAACAGCTGGAAAAAGCTGATGCACTGACCACTGAAACAGAGGAAACAGCACTTAAGGAGCTGTTTTATGAGTTTCAGCCCAAAGATTCAAACGAACTTGGGATCACATTGACACACGTCCATGACTCACCAGTAGGAGAACACAGAAGCTGCAAAGCTAATCTGAAAACTCTCCAACAGGTGGCGTCCCGGCCTTCAACGGCCCAGGACAACCAGGAGTATGTACAAGGCTGCTCAACCTGCAGCCAGTTACAACCCACACGACCTCCAGACCGAGCCCTGCTTCAGCGAAGGGGGGTTATATTTCCGTGGTCACATTTGCAGGCTGACTGGATCGGTCCAGTCCCCAAATCGTCAAGAAATAACTAATATCTTTTGACAACAACAGGCAGTTTCACAGAATGGGTTGAATGTTTGCCGGCACCGAATGACACCGCTGTCACCACAGCAGCCCTGCTGCTAAATCACGTTTTCAGCCGGTGGGGCCTTCCCCTGTCCATCGACTCGGACAGAGGAACGCATTTCACGTCAAACATCTTGACCGTGCTTTCTGACATGTTGGGCGTGGAAGTTAAATTCCACATCCCCTACCGCCCACAGTCATCCGGACAGGTGGAGCGAATGAATTGCACCGTGGTCAGCATGTCAAAGGAACATGCCAGCAGCCATGACAGGGACCGGGATACAAAGCTTCCCCTGGTCCTAATGCTAGTCCGCTCTACCTCACCATGCTCCACAGGGGTGACACTTTTCCAGATGATGACAGGAAGGCAAAGGACACTTCCCCTGAATCTCATCTACCAACCCGAAGACGTCAGTGTGACAACCGTCTACACGGCACACCAGTGCGTCACTGACTTAAAAGATTGTCTCCGAACGACTTTCGCGTGGCCTCGAAAGAACCTAGAAGCCCGCATGCAAAGTCCAGAGTACACATGGGTTCAAGCGAACCAAACTAAACCGTCCACTAAACTCTCCTCACAGGGAACGGAGCCTAGCTCCGCCCCTGCCGAAGAGAACAATGCATAGCATTAAATAGGACAAGTGCATGTTCAATTAGGACATTTTAATCATGCACTAACAAAGCAAATGTCCATACATAACTTCACGTCTATAATTTCACACTCAGCCATAACACCATGCATTGCTTTGGAAATGCTCACAGAAGTGGTAAAGAATGACATGATGTATACTCAGGTTGTTAGAGATTTAATGCAGGACCTCACTCGAGAGGTTAGTTCATCCATAAATAGCCTTGCTGAAGGACGGATTCCTCCGTACCTGGTACCAGTAGATTTGGTTGAAAAGGTTCTCAAATCTGCCTCTAGTGAAACACTGCAACCACCACAAACACACCTGGCGTACAGCCTAGGTAGTGCAATTCCGATATTTGTAAATCCTGACAACTTGGAGATAGGATTTATGCTAAACCTTCCCATCATTGAAAGGAGGCTAATGTGTATAGGCTTAAATCAAGTATTGAATGTCGGTTTTTGGCAAGGTGAAACCCCACGTACACCGACAAACTCCCTCAATATTGGCCTATCATGATGCTGACCCCAAACTTTATTTAGTCCCTAATTGGATTTGTGTACCAAACCAAAGACATCCACTGGGTATGCCCAAGCAACCCATTTATCAGAGATGTTACCAATTACCTTGTGGTCTAAGGAATGAATCTCCTGAACAGAACTGTCAGGCTAGAATGACCCTTAAAGATGCAGGTGTGGAAACCAAAATTGAGCGGGCAGGTAACCGCTGGCTCGTTAGCACCCCAGAGGCAGAAGCCCTGTTTATCCTACGAGCAGCATGACACAGTTACTAGACTGAAACTGCCCAACCAAAACCATTTTCTGTTCCCCACCTCAAGGTGCTGTAGTCCACATTGGAAACATGGTTCTGCATCACCTTGACGTTGACAAATATGACTTAGAGAGTGAAATAATAGATGTCTTTAAGGGATACAATTTCAGCAGCATTGATGTCGCATTGAAAGACAGCTTTTACTTGCAGGCACCCAGCTGATTAAATTCAGTCTCACTCCATCAGAGTTGAGCTCGGTCCCTTTGCTTCGCTTCCCCAGAGCTACAGAGTCGACCGACACTCACATTATGACCATTATTGTGGTTCTCCTTGTATTTGGATGGGCCATCACTACTGCGATGGCGTATGCAGCATACAAGCAGATCAAACAGTTGCAAACCAGGATTGACACCCTCACCTTCGTCGCCCCCAGGTTCGTAACATCAGCTCCTCAAAGGCCACAGGCTGGTTAGACTACGAACCGCTGTCTCTTTCCTTTGCCTTTTCCCCTCTCTCCTTTCTTTGGTTCAAAGTTCAAACCTGATGACCAATGAATGTATCGACAATGGTGATTGTGAAGTTTGCATTTTCGTTTTTTTTTTCATTTGTTTGCCTTATTAGCCAATAGGAAGTACTAGCTATAGCTTAGTCTGCCCAGGCTAGGTCACTGACCCAGGCACAATGAATGCTTTGTTTTTTTTCCTCGTCTTGGATGATGAACGGAACTGCATGAATCCCGAAGGACTACTAGAAAGACTATTAGGTTGTTTCACTCATGCACAACGGATCGTCGTCACGCCAGAATGGACTTGGTTGTAGCTTTAAAGACTGTGACCAGCATCCCACTCTTCAAAGCTAAAGCGGGGTATGTTATGCCATTACATGACGTGACAAAACAGCATGAATTCGGGACATGACGGACTGCATTTCCCATGATGCAATGTGTTCAAAATGGCCACCAACTCCCATCATGCAACGCGACCCAAAATGGCTGCCGCCCTGGCAACGGAGCGGAGAGATAACGTTGCTAGGCAAAAGTTGATAAAACTTGGCCACGCAGGACAATCTGCCTTCTTCCCTGGCTCCCTGCCAACCCGAGAAGACACACAGCTGTACTCTGTGGATTAATTACCCACACGCCACGTGTTCGAGTTTCTCGCTGGACCGAGATTTTTTTCGACACAAACTTATTCCCTGCGGACGCAGGAGGTCGACTCAAAAGGTACCCCTTTTTAATTCCCTCTGATCAAAATACTGGAAGCCGCCTTATCTCCCAGTGATCGAAAGAGGACTACGCTTCTGCTGGGTCGAGCAAAAGCGAGCTGTTGAAACCCGGAGGAAGAAACGAAGGAGCTTCTTCCCCGTCCCGCTTGCAGCCTGCGGACAACTGCGTTCGTCAAGACGCGTCCAGAAAGCCACCTTACTCGGAGCGCTCCTGGACCAGCCCGAGGCAGCCTCAAAGTAACGGGTTCTCCCCTTTTATTTCCTGTCTCACCCAACAGGGTGTTTAGAAGTGCCTGGGCAGACGTTAGAACTTTGTAGGCGCAGATTAATGCTTTTATTCCACGACGAAGTTGGAATTATTTTGCTGAATGTTTTTCTTTGTATGTGCATGCATTTTACAATTGATTTGGCTGTGTTGATTTGTGATTCATCAATAACCCCGCCGTGGGTCCCTGCTTCAGTTCTTTTCATCTTCTTCCCTGCTTTCCCCCCTCTCTCTTTTCGCTTCTTCTTATCAGTTAATCTCTTTGTCCGAGCCCAATTCGCGGGTTTTGCTTAAACTCCCAGTTAGCCGCGCCCTCTCGAAGCGAGGCATTATCCCATCAGCGTAAGCGTGGTTACGTCATTAGGACCTCCCCTCACGCCTCACGTAAATTGGTAGACCATACGTCATCGTAGCAGCCATCTTGGGAGGGTGACGTGTATCTGAACTGTAGGGAGCTTAGCTGAACTAGCTTTCGTAAGACATCAAAGTGTCCAGTGAGATTCCTGAAGCTGTTCTGTCTGTCAATACTGATACGTCAAATGCTGGTGTTTTGAGGGCGGTGTTAAACAACTGTGAGTTAAGTTAAGATCTGCTAACCGCTCATTTTAATCCATTGTTTATTTTTGTTTTGTTCTTTTATTTCCATATATATATTTTGCATGTTTAGTTTTAGTAGTGAGTAAGAATTCCAAAGTTGTTGAATCAGAGAATTACTGTAACAGGGAATTGCTTTTGGTTCAATAAAACCAACGACT
The DNA here is from genome assembly GCF_011125445.2 of Fundulus heteroclitus. NCBI lineage: Eukaryota > Metazoa > Chordata > Actinopteri > Cyprinodontiformes > Fundulidae > Fundulus > Fundulus heteroclitus. The sequence continues at coordinate 37,187,888 of NC_046364.1, forward strand.
GCGGAATAGACATTGTTTTGTGTTCAATCTAATTCACAGTTGCGTGGCTATTCAGAATTCAGAGCTAACCTCCTTTGGAGTTAACATCTGATATTAATACAGAGACATATCATTGGATGGTGATAAGGAATAAGGATTTAAACTCTAACTGCAGGTACATTGGGGTTCTCACAGCTGCCGGATAAACCTCGTCGGTTAAAAGTCAGACCAGGTCATTTATTCCAGCATAAATGAGTTCATAACAGCAAATTAACTAATGCATTAGTGGTATAAATTCTTACAAGTTTATAGCTAACATCACCACCATTTGAACTATATTGTGTTATAGCGGAATTTTGAGTTGAATGATTTATTATTTAAATTATAATACCAAATTATAATTAATAATAATAATAAGCATATTCAACCAGCTTCTGGCATAACAATGGGAAACTTTTTGACCAAACTATATGATTTGCTTGAATTTCACTTTGTAAAGTGCCTTGAGATGACGTGTGTTGTGAATTGACGTTATATAAATATAACTCAATATAATATATCTACTCTGCATAGATTTAAGTGGAGTTCTTATGCTCCACTTATCTGTAAGAAACTCCCAGAAGACTGTAAAAGTGCTGAAATTGTAAAAACCTGTTTGGACCCAAGTTTGAACAGCAAGGTCAGTGGTTGGTAACAGGCTTTATCTTGACTGCTGCTACTATCCGCTGCAATGTGCTTTCCGCGGTAACTCTTCGAGCCTTAACCCTCTTCACTACAACAGGTTAGTTGTCAGTTAATGAAAAAGAAAAGAGGTTTGTCTGAAACACAACCTGTTTAGAGGGTTTGTGAGTCTGGGATTTGATTCCCAGGTAACATTCTGCGGGGTTTGAGCCGTTGAGCGGCTGACTGTCCACTGGGGTCTTTGACGGGTGATGGTCTGTGGGGCAAAGTCCAGTGAGCCAAATCCAGGCAGAGGTACAAGAGGGGAAATCCAGAAGGCAGGTCCAGGTCCAATCCAAGGTCCAAAAACTAGCAGATACACAGACGTCAGGGGTTAGGCAGATTCGAAAAACTCACGGTCAGACAGGTCAGTTCACAGGCAAGAAAATCCAAGGCGAAGGCAGATGCAGAAATCCAGGGACGGGCTGGGTCAGCTTTCCAGACGTGGGCAGACAGAATCAGTTAAGGGGTTAGGCACTCTCGGTGGTCAAGGCAGAACAGGTCAGGTACGGGTTAGCAGACAGAACAGGGAAACGCTGGAAGGTACTCGCTAGCAAGCTATGAGACGATCTGGCACTGGAAGCTGATTTGGACGGGGCTTATATGGAGAGGAAAACAGCTGAAGCCAGTAAAGGATAATTGCGAGCAGGGCAGAGAGGAACAGGTGTGCAGAGTGTAGAAAAATCAGCGCCAGTGCCAAGAACATCACAGAAATAAGGGTTAAAAACCTATTTGTTTGGAGTTGCCTTTGAATGGTAATGTTTTGGTTTGTAGTACAACCTGTCTTATATCTTGACCTGCTGCTACTATTCCGCTGCAATGTGCTTTCCTTGGTAACGTTTTCTTTTCTAAGTTCTCTTCATGTACAGCACTTTTAATTGTCTTGTTAATGTTACTATGTAAATCAAGTTGGCTTGCCTTGCCCTAACTTACCTGCATGCAAAACATTCTGTTTGTCTGAAATTTAATTCCCAAGGTATACATTACTGTGAAAAGTATTTGCTCCCTTAATTATTTGGGATTTGATTTTCTGTTAGAGTAAAATAAAATTCTGAAAAGGACAAAAATAAATAGAGTAAATACCAAATGTAGTTTTTTACAAATGATTGTATTTATTACTAAACA